>NC_060908.1:15892500-16000000 GCF_014805685.1 Silurus meridionalis | reverse complement strand
TCTCACTGCTCTGTATTCCACAATCATCACCTGTCTCACTGCTCTGTCTCTCCCACAATCCTCACCTGTCTCACTGCTGTATCTCCCACAATCCTCACCTGTCTCACTGCTGTATCTCCCACAATCCTCACCTGTCTCACTGCTCTGTATCCCATAATCCTCACCTGTCTTACTGCTCTGTATATCCAACATTCCATCATTTTCATGTTCTCCACCGGTGGGCATCAATCCACCTCTTAATATCATCATTATTATAATATTATAATTATTATATCTCGCAACAAAATCCACTGAATAATTAAAGCATCAGCTTTTGGAAATCGAAAGAGTCGACTCTTATTGGTGAGTCAAACAAAATGATCCGACTCACTAAAAGTTACATAACTATCGCGGCTTTTGGAAGTAACTCTCACCTGGAAATGAAGATGAGTGTGTGTGTGTGTGTGTGTGTGTGTGTGTGTGTGTGTGTGTGTGTGTGTGTGTGTGTGTTTTAGCTCTACAAATCGCTTGTCCAGTTATATTAAATATATATGACATAACAAAAAAAAAAAAAAATTACATATCACTGTTAACTTAAACGCCGACTCGAACATCGATATATATCTGGGATATTTTTTACATGGATAAGTTAATAAAAAAAAAAAAATTTGCTGTGAACACGACATATTATTACACAGATATGTTCTGTATTCAACGTGTATTTATATGCATTTGCTGACACCTAGTGGTAAGAAGGATTAAGTGCACTAGTGTCCTAACACAGTCCTGCTGTATTACAAATCAAATTATTATTGTTTTTTGCATAGACAGAAGTGATTTTTCTTGATTTCATGGTTAAACCCTAAACCTTCTTTTCAATGTCCCGGACTAAAAGCTATAAAATAATGCACTGAAGGAACTTTTACAGTACAACATGATCATCATGGCTAAATCAGAGCTAGCTAGCTTCTCAGCCCAACAAAATAGACATTTTACAAATCTTGGAGTCAATAAGGTTCACTGTATATAACTGAACCATATCAAGCTGGGATATTTATTGAATAATGACTCTAAAGTGCAATGCTAACAACATTAATGCAGCAAGGACACAAATTTGGACAACCTCCATTTGGGGTTTAAATCTGTGCTTGGTGGTATGTGATGTAACATAAATTCATATGAATGAACTTTCATAGTACGCAGGTTATAGCTCCTAAAAATAAGCCAGACTGGGCTAGCAGGGAAAAATATACAAGCTATTGTTTAACTAGGTTATTTTTTAAAGCTAATTAGCCAGTGTTAGCTAAAGGGCCTAGGTGCTAATTAATGTCCTTATTTATGTTTGGTAATTATGCTTATTCTAATTCTAATTAATTATTATTAATTAATTATTCTTATTCTAATTCTAATCTTATGCTAATTATCCTTATTCATGTTTGGTAGTTATGCCAGCAACCATACAGTACTTATATACATGGTGAACACCACCAGTTATATTTAGGATTCAGCAACGACTCCCTGTATATACTGGAAACTGAATGGAAATGCATTTAGAATAAACATCTTTTTTGAGAGAGAGAGAGAGAGAGAGAGAGAGAGAGAGAGAGAAGCCCTGATGTGGCCATTTTCCCCTCAGAGATGACAGAGTCCTAATCAATGTGTGGACGTCCTCTCTCACTCAGGATACACCTGTTGGTCTAAAATCTGTATTTTCAGCTACATGAAAATGATCAGGTTTCTCTCTTTCACTCTGTATGTTTCCACCTTCAAAAACCGTAGTGTTTTAGTTCTGAGTGTTTAATGTTTAACTCAGTGAACATTAGGATTCCACATCATATCTGGAATCAGTGAATTGATCATTTCTGGTGAAAATAAAAATTACCCATCTGGAGACATACCAGCACCTTTTGGATCCCACTTCATGTAGAGTTTGGACATTGGACCTTTTCAAATGTTTAAATGTTTTGGCATGGAGGTGTTTGTGTTGGATCTATGATGATCTCAAATGTTGAGCTATTCTATTAGTTGCACTTTGGTCCACAAAGTCAACTGAGTGTATAAGACTGTAGAAAGGACATTACTCATAATTCTAGAGTTTTGTATTGTTTGCCGATAGAGAACAGAACTTGAGGGCATGAATAGTAGGCACCTTGGGACAGTGTGAGGAGCTTCTCTACAGGTTCTTTCCAATGTAACAAGTGGTCTAAGAAACACCAGTTCTGTGAAATGTGCATAAGTGAAAATTGCTCTGCTGCAAGAAAGGTCATGGAATTAACAAAAAGACTTCAGTGGACAAGACAACACTGTCAATATGAAACCAAGAGATGCAGATTAATCAAAGGAATGGAAAAATCAACTGAGTAAAGATAAAGTGAGCACATCGTTTGCAAAGTTTTTGTGATTAACAGTTTCCGTATACAACGTTTGAGGTGTGTGTGTGTGGATTTAAAATTGATTCCTAACATGTTCCTGAATAAGAGGCAGTGAAGTGGACATTCAGAACAGCGTCCATCCGTCCCTCAGTCCAGATGATCTACTGAACTCTATGGTGCTGTCGGCCTCTACAGTTTAACTCACATTGACTCATCATACATCACGCATGGAGAAACACACTCAGGATACACCTGCTGGTCCTCACGCTGCCATTTTAACTTTATGTAAATGATGATGTTCTTCTGGGAAATGTAGAGGGAGATGTTCTGCATGTTACTGATTTATTTCATCTACAGAAATTGTATCAGAAATGACTTTGAGATCAGCTGAATAAACAGAGTCTTTGTGAGAAAAGGATGTGTATCAGAGTGTTGATGGTGTTAATAATGACAGGAAGGTGAGGGTTCAGTATGTAGTACACCACTGTGGAGATGCTCAGCTGTGGTGTGTGTTGTTGAGCGTCTCCTCCCTCTGCCCCTCCTCCTGTCTCTCTTATAGCACGTCCCTGCAGTCTCTCCTTTATCTGCTCCTCACGCTGATCATCTCTTCACTCAGCACCAGAGTCCCATCACACACGGACACCATGCTGCCAGCGCTCTGCTCTCTCTTCACTGCTCTCTCATGTAAGATTTCACAACTCTGGAGATCATCAGCATTTGGGCTCCATCTAATGTGAGCATGAAGCCATGTAACATGTGTGCTGTTTTTATTCCAGGTGTCAGTGGTGTGACTGTGGTGACGCAGAAGCCTCCTGTTCTCACACTGACTCAGGGACAGACGGCCACCATGGACTGTAATCTGGGGACTGTTACTGAAAGTGCTGCACGCTTTTATAAACAGGTTCCAGGAGGAGTTCCTCAGTATGTGATAAGACATCGTCAGGCCTGGAGCAATCCTGAATATGGCTCTGGTTTCTCGTCTCCTAAATTCACATCAACATGTTCATCTCCATCAGACTGTAAGTTAGTGATCAGTAATGTAGAGGTGGGAGATTCAGCAGTTTATTACTGTCACACATGGGACAGCTCTGCTAAAGAGGAGGTATCACAGTGATATTCACCATGACAAAAACCTCCTCACTGCTCACACTCACCTCTGCTTTCCCACAACACGAGAAACAACAAAAACATCTAAAAAGTTGAACTGAAGTGGAAACTCACTCGATGTTCACTAAAGACATTTCAAATTCTTCATAGTGAAAGATCACATATGCAGTATAAGCTTTTATTACACATTCATGACATTATAAAAAGTATAAACACTATCATAAGGCTTCCTTCACAATCTTGAAAAAACGGATCAAAAGAAAAATGAGCTAAACAGATTAATATGAATGGAAAGAGTTCGATAAATCAGAGTTTTGGTAAACTTTAGTTGAACAGAGTTGAAATCAGCGTGTAGCTCACAGTGTTTATTGTGAATGAGAGACTCTACATAGTGCTTATGTAACCATGTATAACTAGTTGATTGACATTTCAGTGGCCATCCAATCATGGTGCATGTATGTAGAAGTCCTGCCCCTTCATGTTGAGTGCTAGTGGGGAAACCATTTTGGGGGACGGGGTTCTGTTAAAGTGAATTCTGTGGAATGAGGGAAAAAAGTTCAAAGAAGATAAAATGCTTTCATAAGTGTTTGTTTTTAAATTTTGGTAATTTTCACCAGGATGTATGTATCTTCTGCCATGTGAGATGCCTTACTCCCACCAGTGGACAACAAAGTTCAGTTGTCTCAGTGGGGTTTTTCTTCTCTGTTTTTTGTTGTTTCAAAACCCAATTTTAGTTCTTGTCTCTTTCCTTTTTATCACAGAAACATACACAGAAACAGAACACATGTCTTAAAAGCGATCTTCTGCAATCTGAGAGGCTAGGACTTTGGATTAGCAGCAAAGCAGGATGTAAGGAACTGTATTCCCTGATAAACCCCTGATAAAAATTAACAAATTTGGTATGGAAATTGGGGTGAGAATCACCTATTTTGTCAGCACCTTGGGACAAGTCAAAAGCTGCTCTCTATTTTTCATTTAGTGAGTTGTCAAAGATTGGATAACGTCAGACATGTCCTCTTGGCTAACATACTGAAACACTTCTTTAATGACTGCAGTACATGGAAAGAGAGTTTCAGTGTGTTTATCAAAAAATGTCTCTGAATCGAATCAGAGATTCTTAAGTGGACATCCAGAACAATGTGCATCTGTCCTCTCCAGATGATCTACTGAACTCTATGGTGCTGTCAGTCTCTAAAGTTTAACTCACACTGACTCATCATACATCACGCATGGAGAAACACACTCAGGATACACCTGCTGGTCCTCACACTGCCATTTTAACTTTATGTAAATGATGATGTTCTTCTGGGAATTGTAGAGGGAGATGTTCTGCATGTTACTGATTTATTTCATCTACAGAAATTGTATCAGAAATGACTTTGAGATCAGCTGATTAAAAAGAGTCTTTGTAAGAAAAGGATGTGTATCAGAGTGTTGATGGTGTTAATAATGACAGGAAGGTGAGGGTTCAGTATGTAGTACACCACTGTGGAGATGCTCAGCTGTGGTGTGTGTTGTTGAGCGTCTCCTCCCTCTGCCCCTCCTCCTGTCTCTCTTATAGCACGTCCCTGCAGTCTCTCCTTTATCTGCTCCTCACGCTGATCATCTCTTCACTCAGCACCAGAGTCCCATCACACACGGACACCATGCTGCCAGCGCTCTGCTCTCTCTTCACTGCTCTCTCATGTAAGATTTCAGAACTCTGGAGATCATCAGCATTTGGGCTCCATCTAATGTGAGCATGAAGCCATGTAACATGTGTGCTGTTTTTATTCCAGGTGTCAGTGGTGTGACTGTGGTGACGCAGAAGCCTCCTGTTCTCACACTGACTCAGGGACAGACGGCCACCATGGACTGTAATCTGGGGACTGTTACTGGTAGTGCAGCACGCTTTTATAAACAGGTTCCAGGAGGAGTTCCTCAGCATGTCATTAGACACCATCAGACCTGGAGCAAACCTGAATATGGGTCTGGTTTCTCATCTCCTAAATTTACATCTACATGTTCATCTAAATCAGACTGTAAAGTAATAATCAGTAATGTAGAGGTGGGAGATTCAGCAGTGTATTACTGTAAGACATGGGACGGCTCTGTTAACGAGTGGGTATCACAGTGATGTTCACCATGACAAAAACCTCCTCACTGCTCACACTCACTTCTGCTTTCACACAACACGAGAAATAACAAAAACCTGAACTTCAAATCACTGGAACTGAAGTGGAAACTCACTTGATGTTTACTGAAGACACTTTTACAGTAGAATATCACAGATACGGTACAAGCTTTTATTCCATATTAATGAAATAAGATCCAGATGGTTCATGATTCCAGCAACATTTTCAGATCAGTCTTTTGGCTTTGATGAACAAAGGATGATCAGGTGATCTCCATTTGATAGATGAATAAAGATTTACTCTAAAAGTTGCTGATTAGGGATGATTTAAGTTGGTAAACACAAGGTCATGAGAAGATCTTTAGAGTGTTTCAGGGAATGTTAAGATCTGAAGCAATTCTGGACCTGGTTCATTATTTTTCTCTGTATTTTCTCTTTAGAATTTAAAGTGAGAAGTTTATGGAATAAAATGAAGATGTGTATTTAATCTTTGTCTGTTCCTGTTTCCATCATTGCTTTTAAAATAGCAGAGGATTGAGTTCTACACACTGGACTGTAGCTATGACTGGACCTTCAGTGTGATTCCTGCTGAAATCTCTCTTCAGAACTTCATAAGACTTTCTCCATGATCTTTGGAGACACAAAACTGCTGCTGAATCTAGATGTTCAGTACAATCTGTGTCCAACGCTGAGTCATAGCACTCACTCATTCAATAATCCACTCTTCCCTAAAATATCTTCAGAGTCAGAATCAACACTGCAGTTTGTCCTCAGTACAGAAAATCCATCAGCATTTCCTTTCAAATATAATAATTGTACCTTATGGTGTAGAAAAGCTGGTTTTGGGTGCTCATGTAAAAATCCATCTGTAAAACATCTGTAAATGCAGAGCTACTGCTTTTAATAGAAAAAAAGAAATGGCAGAAACATGAACTAAACAGAATTTAAGTGAGTTTATAACATCAAATTTTTGTAGGATAAGGATCACTGGGAGCTTTGGGGAAGAATGTGATTAGCTCATTGTGGACGGCACTGACCCGGAGGTTGAGACGCTGAGTGCAATAAGTGATGGTCTTTTCCCAAAGTGGGGAGTCTAATAATGGTTTTCATTCCACATGGTGTCCACAGCAGTTAAATGGGGAGAATGAGGTGGGTCTCTTTCCTGGTTGATGAAATTCCTAAAAGCTTCCGAGTCAATCAGCAAAGTCAAACATGTGACCTTCAGTACCGTTGCGTTCAAGCTCTCAGACACTACAGAACGCCACTCGAGGGCATGGACAAATATTTTGTAGGTACCTTGGGGCAGTGTGAGAAGCTACTCACCAGGTTCAGTTCTGTGAAATGTGCCTAAGTGAAAATTACCTCTGCACCATAAAAACCTTTACTCAGCTTATTGAATGAAAAAAATGCAGACAGATCTTGTTTATTCATCAGACAAACTAAAGGACTTCAGAACAGCTTCCATCCAGCGACCAGATGATCTACTGAACTCTATGGTGCTGTCGGTCTCTACAGTTTAACTCACACTGACTCATCATACATCAGGCATGGAGAAACACACTCCGGATACACCTGCTGGTCCTCACGCTGCCATTTTAACTTTATGTAAATGATGATGTTCTTCTGGGAAATGTAGAGGGAGATGTTCTGCATGTTACTGATTTATTTCATCTACAGAAATTGTATCAGAAATGACTTTGAGATCAGCTGATTAAAAAGAGTCTTTGTAAGAAAAGGATGTGTATCAGAGTGTTGATGGTGTTAATAATGACAGGAAGGTGAGGGTTCAGTATGTAGTACACCACTGTGGAGATGCTCAGCTGTGGTGTGTGTTGTTGAGCGTCTCCTCCCTCTGCCCCTCCTCCTGTCTCTCTTATAGCACGTCCCTGCAGTCTCTCCTTTATCTGCTCCTCACGCTGATCATCTCTTCACTCAGCACCAGAGTCCCATCACACATGGACACCATGCTGCCAGCGCTCTGCTCTCTCTTCACTGCTCTCTCATGTAAGATTTCACAACTCTGGAGATCATCAGCATTTGGGCTCCATCTAATGTGAGCATGAAGCCATGTAACATGTGTGCTGTTTTTATTCCAGGTGTCAGTGGTGTGACTGTGGTGATGCAGAAGCCTCCTGTTCTCACACTGACTCAGGGACAGATGGCCACCATGGACTGTAATCTGGGAACTTCCACTAATATTGCAACCTGGTACAAACAGGTTCCAGGAGCAGGTCTGCAGTATGTTTTAAAACACCATCATGAATGGAGCTCTCCTTCCTATGGGTCTGGTTTCTCGCCTCCTAAATTCACATCATCACACTCCTCTAAATCAGATTATAAGTTAATAATCAGTAATGTAGAGGTGGGAGATTCAGCAGTGTATTACTGTAACACATGGGACAGCTCTGCTAAAGAGCACGTATCACAGTGATGTTCACCATGACAAAAACCTCCTCACTGCTCACACTCACTTCTGCTTTCACACAACATGAGAAACAACAAAAACCTTAAATAATTTAAACTGCAGTGGAAACTTCACTAAAGACATTTTAAATTCGTCACAGTAGAAGATCAGATATGGCACAAGCTTTTATTCCACATTTATGAAATCAGATCCAGATGTTCATGATTCCATTCACATTCTCAGTTGTTCTATTCGGTGAAGACTGAACTTTGTCAGAAACTCATGCATTGTCTTGTCTGTATGTTTTCAGGTTGTTGTCTTGCTAAAAGGTGAAACACTGCCACAGTCTGAGGAAGTTTCCTCTCAGGAGCAGGTCTTCATTAAAGACCTCTCTACATTTGCTTGTATTCAAACACACTCTTCCAGTCACTGCTAATGAGAAGCACTTCCATAGCTTGATGATCCCACCATCATGCTTCATCACTCTTCATCACGATTAGCCAGTTAATAAACAGGACCTGGATTATGGTAGACATGGTTCATCAGAGTTCAGCGTTGAGAGATTACATTTTTGCTTCTCAGTTCAGAGAATGTTTTTTTTCTCATGCTGCAGAGTTCTATATGTTCCTGCCACATAGCTTTGACTCAGGAGTGGTTTCTGTCCAGCCAGTGAACCTTATAAATCCTGATTGTTGGAGTATTTTTGAAATGAGATTAACTCCAGCAGGTTCTGTCCTCTCTGTGAAGGAATTCTAAATTGCTATTTAGAGTCAACATTGAAATCACCTCACTGTCAAGTGCTCTTCAAACCTTATTACTGAGTTTGGTGAGACACCAGCTCTAAGAAGAATCCTAAAAGTTGCATACATCATCCTTTTAACAATGATGTCAAGTAATAATGTCCAAAAGGACATGGAATGGGATCTTAAGGGTGCAGGAATGTGTGCTGATTGTAGACAGGAGAAGAAAGAGCTGATGTCTGGAGGATGTTTCAGTTCTTCTGCTTTCACTTCTGTATCTGAGGAGGTTTTTGTACGGGTGAGGACGCTGAATGAATCACTGTGGTATTCGGCCAAGGAACAAAGCTAATCGTCAGCGGTAAGTAAAACTTCTCAGCTCTTTTTTCATAAACTAGACTTCTACACTGCTTCACTTTCACACTGCATGTTTTAACATCAACTTTTATTCCTTTATTCAGTTTGAGAAGTTTATTTTCACACTTCATATGTTTTTGGGTTTTATTGATCCTACAATATAAGACACATTTTTGTCTGAAATGTATTTCAAATTGTCAAATGTTAATTTAGAGCTTTTATACAGAGTTTCTCCAAACCCAAAGTAGAAATCTATTCTAGATGCAGGATTTCTGGTTTTCTGTCATACAGACAGATTTATGGTTTCAGTCTGAATGGAAAAGTTCCATCATTGATATAAAAATGTTCTTCATTCCTCTCTGTACATGAGATTTATGTTCTTCTGGTTAATGAATATCTCCTGCTGTGTGTGGAATCAGACGCTGCTCTCCCGGCTCCTGTTCTGAACCTTCTCCCTCCGTCCAGTGAAGAGCTGAAGTCTACAAAAGCCACTCTGGTGTGTTTGGCCAACGACGTGGCTGGTGGTTTTGCTGATGTGCGTTGGCTCGTGAACGGGAACCCGGTCACCAGTGGAGTCATCACCGGCTCTGCACAGCAGCAAGCCAATAAGAAATTCTCCCTGAGCAGCTATTTGACCATCGACAGCTCCGAGTGGGAAAACGACAAAGTCATAATGTGTGAAGTGTCTGCTGGAGGAAAAGCCGCATCGGTGAAGATCAAGAAGTCTGAATGCAGTGAATGAACCTGATCACAGCTTTGACCTGTTTATTGTTTAGCTGTAGAAATGATTTAAAATCTGTAGTTTAATGTGTAGAAAAGAATTCAGTTTTATTGAGAATAAAAAGTCCCGATGCTGCAATCGCTTTGCTTTTGTGTTTGAGGAATCAGTTGAAGGTTAATAAAGTGCATTACAGAAAAAAGTATTCAGTTTGTTCATGATTATTCAAACTCAATGATCATCTCACACATTCAATCAAAAAAAAAAAAAAAACAGAGAATTACAGCAGGATTTGATCACATTCATTGTTCATGCTAACACAAAAGTGGAACCTGCTGAAGCGTTATAGACTGAATAACTAGTACAAATATGGTGTGGAAATTGTCCTCCAGAACCAACTTGTAGTTCTAATCAGTGTGTGGACGTCGTCTCTCACTCAGGATACACCTGCTGGCCCCAGATCTATAATTTCATCTTCATGTAAATGATGTGGTTTCTCTCTTTCACTTCTCTCTGAGTGGAAGAACTCATTAATGCATGAAATGAATTTTTGTTAAGGGACTACATGTACAAGTTTACTCAGAAGAGAAAAACATTTCGTTGTAGTAATAGTAGTAATAGTGCATGTCATGCAGGATTTCACACAGTGAGTAATACCTAGCTTTTGATGGTTCAGGCAATGGCCTGGTGTCTTCTGCTGTGTGACTTCATACCAGTCAATCTCGCATTTGTTGTGGATTTAAAAGGATTGAAGGTGATTGAGGATTAGAGCTGAAAGAAACCTTTTTTGAACTCAATTAAAACTCAGGTAAACTCATTTTTACCTTTAAATTTTTTCTTTTTAGAAAAGATATTACAATGGATTTGACGTTATACAAGAAACTATAAACGTAGTGAATAAATTAATGTATTGAATCCTAGAAAGCATTTCTTTAGTTGGTGGTACAGCCCCCCGTTTACCGTGGAAGTTACGTGCCAAAACCGACCGCGAGAAATGAATTTTCGTGAGAAATGGACGCCACCCAAAAAAATGCTTTTTGTTTATTGTTAAAGCCACAAATCAATCTTTTGGGTGACATCGTAGGGCTTGCCAAAAAAATCGAACGAAGTTTAAAGCGAAAGCAAACGAAAGACTCAGGACAGCGACTCGCGATGAACTGGGAAGGTGTCTGGCAGATGGATGCGCAAATGATGCTTTCTATTTCCACAACTGTGCGCATCGTAGCCAGCAGCCAATCACAACCCAGGTTAAATAAAAGGGCCATTCTGATTGGCCAGATTTGTTCCTCCAGACGCATAAAGAGGATTTTCAGCCTCCCAGCACCGCGATTTCGTACACAACGCTACATGTTCTCTGTCTCGTGTAAATGTATGATACACACTGTACGGTATTTTAGGTATTCTTTTACTTCATTTTCTAATTAATAATTATATTTTTATTAATTTCAACATAAAACTCCAATAAAACAATTCACTATAAGTTTAGATTTTACGACATAAATTGGGAGGATTCGAGAAAAAAAACTGCCAAACTGAAAACCGCGAAATTTCGAGGGACGACTGTATATGGTTTTGGCCGGGCAAACTCTGCTGCCACCTTGTGGTTATTCATCATAACTTGTGCTGTAACTCAGAAAGCAATTATTGCCTGATGAGTGGGACATTTTTCTGCCTGTGTGTACAGGAAATTATTATGCAATTGTTTCAGAACCTTTTTGAACATGTTGGATGTGTTGAAACAGCGTGGCTGAGATCAACAAGAACAGACGTCCTTAATGAACCTGCTTATCCAGCCTTTAACAGATATTTGACTTAAACTACATAAGGAAGGTTTGACCAGTCCATACAAGCTCATAGATCTGTATGATGAATTGTATGCACCATGGACATGAACATGATGATGTTTCCTGGGTTTTCTCTGAGTAAACCCGTGAAGGCAGCAGATACCAATTTTTCTATGATCTTATTAAAGTTGCAGTAATTATTAAATGAATGTAGACTAATCCTGCCCTATCCTGATCCTGTTTTTTTTTTTTACCTTTATATTTTACACATTTTATCTCCACATTGTATCTTCTATTTATATTATTCACATCCTATACTTAACTATTTTCATTGCTTTACATTTAAAGGCAACAAAACCTCCAATTTATCAACCTATTACGCAACTGTGAGATAAAGCAAGAACCTCAGGGCTTTAAAAGCACCAGTGTATTTCTCTTTTTTAAGCTCATGATTATACAGACAGAGCAGCTGACAGTAGGCTCACTGTAGGTGTGTTTTATTAGTTACCTGGGTGTGTTGCAGATTGTCTTACAAATCTAAAACACACACAAGACACAGCGTATTTATATAGTTTTGTAGATATAGTACAGATTTCAGACCCTTCCCACTCATACAGCAATAAAGACTATGTATGATTAATGTTCAGTACGTGTGGGAGAGCTGCATTCGCTTAGAAACAATACACGTCTCTAATGCATAATTACAGTCACACAGTTGAATTCGTTCAATTCCATTGTATTTGCATGTCAAAAATCTGTTATGGTGTTAAATATTTACTTATGTATACTTACTTGAATATATATACAGTATATATATATAAATTATCATCGTCAATATTCTTATTTTATTAATTAACTATAATATTTAATTATTATTATTATTCATTATTATATATTTAATATTTTCTTTGACTAGCACAATGATAAGGACATTTTTCTCTTGTTTGTTCGTTTTTGTTTATGTAATTTAGAAATGAGCTCGTAATATATACTCTCACTTGAGCCACAACTGTAATGTAAATCCTTTAAAAATAGCTGAACTTTGACCTCATACCTTGGCAGCAGGTTTATTAGCACACGCCACACCCTTCCTCTTATCTAAACAAGAGACACGAAGACTGCGTGAGAAAATAATCCGTTCTGACTTTTAGCATTAAAGTATCCTACTGTATTTACTTTCAGGCTTCACGTAAAAAAGGTCAGATATGTGACAAGTCGAGTTCAGACGAATATAATTAATTATAATAATCAATCAATAATTAATAATAATAATAATACTATCAGTAGAAACGTTTATGCATTCTACAAAAACAGATATGATGATTTCTCTCACTTTTTTTCCACATTACCTTCACAGTTGGACCCAAAAATGGAAATTAATTCTTTATCCATAATTTATTTACAGCAAATAAAACATTTACAACAACGTGAACAGTCTATAACATCTATAAAATATAAAATCTATCTGATTGCATCTGGTATTATAAGTTTCAGGGTGATGTAAAGACTTGAATGAACCCTGGACTAGAATTTCTTTCTGTAAGCTCATCGTTTCCATAGTAACATCTGATCTACAGGGGGTTTTATGGTAAACACATCATTTACCCTGAGGTTAATAATAAACAGAAACACAATGACACGTCATCAATATGGTGAGATTTTGAGTAACATCTTTATTTAACATTTACAGAAGGAGTCTCCAGTGTCAGCGGTTTGTAGCAGAGATAAAGACTCCTGGTGTTCAGATCTTCAGAGCTGATGAGTTTACTCTTTCATCAGTATTTTTTAATTCTATTCAATTCCCAGAGAAAAGAAAGGCTGGTGATGAAACGAGTTTTTAGAGAGGAACAATTTGTTTCTATGAAGTCGAAATGTGGAATCGTTTCCAAACTGAGGTGATGTCAGTGGAATAAAACACTGAGAAGTTCTTCTGTTTCTTCTGTTTCACAACGTCCATGCACCAGATGCTGTGATGATGCTGCCTCCAGAACATGCTCTTATGCAGGATGCACAGAAAAATTCATTACTGATCACGAAGAATGTTTTAGATGCAGCATCCTGGATAATATCCATAAGCATTTGTGGCAGTTTGTGCACGATCTTATGCCCAGTACATGAGGAGAACATGAACATGATCTTCTAGAGCATATGCACAAAAAAACAATGTTTGTTATGTCGAGATTACGAGAAAACAAGAAAGGCAAAAAAAACTATCATTTCTAATCAGGATTTATATCGATAGAGAAAGAGAGAGAGAGAGAGAGAGAGAGAGAGAGAGATAGATAGATAGATAGATAGATAGATAGATAGATAGATAGATAGATAGATAGATAGATAGATAGATAGATAGATAGGCTCTTATATTATATAAATAAATATATATAAATATATAGTATAGCATCATGCATTACAATATTCTAAGCATTATGCATGAACTCATGACTTTGGTACCCTTATAATCTCCATGGCCACTGAATAAACAGCAGAAAGTGGGCTCGATGCGGATTGGGACACAGCCCTGATGGTGGGGGGTGTGGTAGCGCCTGATATACGGCCTCGGCTTCTTCCTGCTTTCTGCCAAAGCGCACCAAAGGCAGAAGGAGAAAACCAGAAACATTTTCAAATGGCCGACTGGAAGCAGAAATGCAATTCCGAGTGGCAGCTGGCGGCTAAAGGAGTTCCTTTACCAGAGAACGTGGACTGGAAAACCGTGTACGAAAAGAAACCGCTGGAGCGAAATTTACTGAAGAACCCGTCGCCGCACGGTATAGTAGTGACGTCACAAATACTTATACAATCTGCGTTCACATTGTAGCAATAATTCGATTGCGTTTTGAGGAGTTCAGTTATCCGGAGTGTAAAACCACAGCATCTGTTAACAATTTTCCAAAGTGTACGCGTTTATTTTCTACCATTCTGTTCATTGTGCAAAGTGGAGACCGGTTTAAATAAATAAACCAGATTAGATTTCGGTTTATGAGATCCTCAAAATCGGTTTGTTTGTGTTAAACATGATTGTACATTCACTACTACATTTACACGACGTAGTGAAATGTGTAATAGTAATAATTGCGTAGTTGTCAAATTCAAAACTTCATTCCCACTTTGGATGTAATCTGCAGTGGGATTAACGGGATTACTAATTTGGGCGTTCCTTTGGGATTGCGCAATAAGGGCGTGATTGCCAAGTTCACATGGAGAAAATGAGTGTACTCTGAGTGTTCATTTTCCCACAGTCCTCTCATTTATTTTTCCTTTATTCTTTAACAGGTTTGACTCCTGACATTCCGCCTCCTGAACGCGAGGTCACAGGAATACCTCCGGACCCCAATCTGCCACAGCAGCATGAACCAACGGGTAAAAATCTGCTTTATGTAAATAATATTACATTGAATAATAATAATATTTAATAATATAATAACATTTCTGCATATGGCATTGTATAGAAATATTTCCTGCCGTCACGGAAGACATCCTTCATCTTCATTGCATCCATGAATTTTACTTCTAGATTTGTAAAATGCTAAGTATATAATATTGAATGCACTAATACCAGTCTATTGTTTGATTCAATGATCATTCCCAAAGGTTATGTTCATATTTAGACAGTGAAAGTAATTATATATATTCACAGACAGGTTACTTATGTCGTACTTTCCAAGATCCTCAATCGTCTGTGTGAACGTCTCCACTATGGAAGTGTCAAAGTTATGGAATCGTTACTTCATATATCACGCCAGTGATTACATTTGATGAGCTCATCAGTAAAGGCCAGTGTCCACATTTGGCACTGTGGCACTAATTAATTGAGAGAAAATTCATTCCTTGGGATAAACACTGTCCCAGATTAAAGTGTTTCTTCTTGAACGTTCTGTGGAGGAAAACATTTTAATGGGAAAGGACTTTTTAATTCGTTCTGCATGACATATTTTGTTTCAGGTGATTTCACAGGGTGGAGCACGAGTAACGAGCGGCTGCCAATGGACACCAGTGGAATTCCACCAGGTGTCGTGGTGTGCTATTGGCCAAACTACAGGTGGGTGAAGTTCTCCAGTCAGGAGACAACAGAAAAATCAATATACTGTGATCATGGCCATCACATGTGCACCAAAAAGATCAAAATAGTACCAAAAAAGCATACAATCATAATCCACATTAGCCTGTTAAACATCTCGAATGCAGTCTTGCAAGAGGATTGATGACACATTCTGCTCTTGCACACTGCACTGAAGGTTGTTTTGCTTCTGAAACCACTGACCACAGTTTAAAGTGTGGAGAAAGACTAAAACTTCTGACTTCCTGTTCTGCACAATTTACATTGTTAATGGTCCTGCAGTCATTGTACTTTATTTGTAAAAATTCTTCAACTTTCATACAACTGATGTGTTTTATATTTATCAGGCGAAGACTTTAGTTTCACCCCAAACCTGTCTTGCAACCTGCTAATATTTTCCCAAAGATATGTATCCGAAGACTTTGTATAATTTATGCTATATAATATAATTAGAGTAGAGGATGGAGGATAATAAATAGAACATTATTGATGAACATCTGATACGGGATGATCTTCTGGCCATGATGTTATTTGTGACGTGGCCTTGGCATTTTCTCTCAGCTGGTTCTCCATGGAGCAGAGGGTTGATCTGAAGGCTGAAGGACTGTGGGACGAACTGCTCGATAAGTTCCAGCCGGACATAGCCATCGAGGACTGGTATGTAATAAACGCTTATTACAGCCGTAGATAGGAAGGGATGGAGAGGAACAAACATTTATTACAGGCACGTTAATTTGTTAGATTTGGTTTGTCAAAAGTTATTTATGTGCTGTGTTGTCATACAGTTGATATTTGACTACCGAGTGTGTGTGTGTGTGTGTGTGTGTGTGTGTGTGTGTGTGTGTAGGTATGAGGAGAGTCAACTCCATGCCTCCATCTATGAGCTTCATGTGAAACTCTTAGCTGCTGATGGCAAAACCATGATTAAGGAGTACAAATGTGCTCCCACTGAGGACCTGGAGGTCTATTCACACAACTGGAAACAGGTCTCTCTTACACACACACACACACACACACACACACACACACACACACACACACTACACAGAGCACAGAGTTTCCTTTTTTCTAACCAGAATAGAATTGCATTATTGCGATTATACATAATTGTGTGTGTGTATGTGTGTGTGTGTGTGTGTGTGTGTGTGTGTGTGTGTGTGCAGGTTTCACACGTGTTCTCAGGCTACGGGCCCGGTGTGAGATACGTTCACTTCAATCACAAAGTGAAAACCAAATTCATGGTGGAATTCTTTGGTACCATGGTCACTGGTAGCTCCGTTGTCATCAAGGCGAACAAGTCCAACCCGTGATACTACAAGACAGCTGAAGGTCTACTGAACACCTTCCTCCTGTATGAAAGCTATAATGCACTATTAAGAGACGCCGCAAATGCCACGCACCTTCCTGTTCTGTAACACTGTACTAATGCATGAGGCTGGACTTTTTCTGCAGAGGTTCAGCTCAGCTCTTCTAAATGAATTGCACTCTTCCGTTAACCAAAGTATTCTCAACACAAAGGACTAATATTGTTGCTAGTTATGGTTTATGGCCATTATTTTCCTTCATGAAGTCAATTGTTGTGGGTGTTATACCTCGGTTCCACCGGCAGAGGGAGACAAAAGACAGGAACAATAAAGTAAGCCTCGAATTACCTCCAAGACCTGGAAAACCTGTAGATTTCTGTTTTAATGTTTATTTTACATTCATAGGAAAAATTTAACATTTTCTGTTGCTTTGGCTTTGTTTAGCAAGTTTATGCTTTCTCAATAACATGATGAGGGAACGGATGCTTAAAACTTAAGTGACAGTAAACAACTTTCCTCACAGGCTTTCCACATTAAATGTAACCGTAAACAGACATGTTATCGATAAATAAATACAAAATGGCAATCAAATGGCAAATTGTTGTGGTATAAGAGCAATAAAACACTTCAACATGTGCAAATAGTGACTTCATCACACCATCCTGTTTTTGCTTATTTTCTTATACCAGTCAAACCTGTTGAGTTTCATTTCTCATGTAAATGCTCAACTTTTAATCCTCACTGGTGAAAGTCATTACTGTTTGGAATTATGAAAATTAATAATAATAGGAACTTAATAATGGTGCAAAATGTAACCCCTTGATGGCACGAATCAACCCCATAACAAGGAACAGCTTAATTTCTGAGATCGTTTGCATTTTGGTGAAAACGTGAAGATCCATGAGAAGTATCTTTTTAATTATTTGCACATTATGTATGATGATATGACATTTATGCTTAGATCCTATCCAATATCACCTCCTCCACAGGTAATACATCTATTACCAGACCTGAACATGTGTAGTTATTTTAAATGTTGGCAAACCCAAGAATCTGTTCAATTTCCTGCAAATGTGGAACCATTTACTGAATAAACACCTGTTTGTATGCAACCCACTATGCCAGATGTTCCCAGCCCTGGTCCACAACCCTCATTTCACTGTTGGGTTTTTAATTATGTGTTGAAGTGTGTGGAGGTTCTTCAGGATCATGCACAGGAACCTGTGATCTATAATGACGAAGGAGGATCTTCTGAAGGGTGCCAATAATTCTCCACCTGGCTGTAAAAGGTAACCTAAGCTCCATGTGGAGTGCTGCATGCAAATGAATCTGGGTGGTCGATAACCACTGGCTTCTGTCCAACCCGCTTCATCATCCTGGTTATAATGGACCGCTTGAAGCAGCGCTCTTCGGGTCGGGTGACGTTGTCGCGCGCCACGGTTGTGTGTTGACTTTGGGGATGCTTTCGGACGACAGCGCACGAGCACACACGTACACACACACACACACACACACACGCGCGCATGCACAGACAGTAAGCATCCAGGACAACATCTAAGAAGTTGCTGGAGGAGGTTTGACCTTCAACAAGAGAAGGAGAAAAGTATCTCTGCTTTACACCAGTGATGCACGTGCCATTGCAATAGAACCTAGAGGTAAGATCTGAAATAAATGTTTATATAAAATATAAACCTGCATTGTGTGTGTGTGTGTGTGTGTGTGTGTGTGTGTGTGTGTGTGTGCGTGCGTGTGTGCGTGTGTGCGTTCATTCTTAAGCCTGAAAGCGAGTTTCGCGCGCTCAGTGCTCTGAACGCACGAGCCAAAGCTCTTCTTCAGCACACCTGATGCATGCAGGTGTGTTTTGTCCTCCTTTTGAAAAACTGTACAAATCTACATATAATATATTTGTATATATGCATAAAAATATATATCATATTTAACATTTTTAAACGGGTTTTTTTTCATATTCATGAGCATGTCTTTATACCCAACGTGTCCCCATACATTTCATTGTTAAATATATATATATATATTTTTTTAAATCAATATTAAACTGATTACTGTTGAGATTCAATAAATAAGGAGTACTTTTCTGTTCTTACTATCCAAGTAATTACTATAAAGATTATCTCTAGGGTCAAAATATCTCCCTTTGAATTAAATGACGACTTATGAATATTCATGAGCTGTCTTTACGTACATATCCTTCTGCATGTCATTATGTACAATAAATAGATCATGACAATAGAATAAAATAGACATTTATAGAAATAGAAAAAGTTAAAATGTCATTAGTATTATCTATATTATTAGTAAAAAATATATATATGAATATTCATAAGTATGCATAAGTATGAACTTCCCGCCGTTTGCGTCAAATTAGCCGCCATACACCTGCTAGTAAAGCAGCTTCACCTGTCACAGGTCAAAACGAGTTAGATTTCAGTCTTCAGAGTCTCGATTTACACTGTTGTTTCCTCAGTAATTTATTTAACAAGAATTCACATTTTGGGTTGTTTGTGTTACTTTTCTTAACAATGCAGCTAACCTATAGCTAGCCTAACGCTAGCATATACCTCACTTTAAACTCCCTTTAAAGTAATTTTTAAAAAAGTATTTAGTATAACAACATATTTGACACAAAATAAAAATATATATATCATCAGTTTTCACCATAGCGTTTCTCTTCATAGATTTAAACATATTTGTGAACAATTTCAGGTAATAAAATGCTAATATGACTAAATAAATGAGCAGAAACTTATTCTCATGGTATCAGCTGCATTTTATTCACTGTTCAGCATTGGGAAAGCCGTGTGTAATGAGTGTAAGTGATAGCATACCTACTTATCAATGACTACAGGTTGAAAGATGCTAGCTTGTGTGATGAAGCTTCACATGTGCATTATATATAGCTAGCGATGTTGAAAGATTCAGTATTTATTCTTTAAAGTCTGTGAGGTAACATGTGAAGATGAATTGTGGTGGAAGTTTATTGTCTCTAGCTATAATACGACAAGCTGTGTGATTTTCTTTCATTTGCTACAAGAAAGAAGGGAAAATATGAATCATGTCATATTTAAACAAAAATGAACACAGATGATCCATAGTGTTATTAGCAAAAAGTGTGGAAAATGTTTTGCTCTAACAGAAGGAATAATGTCAGGCAGAAACCAGGAGAAAGATGTTAGCAGACCTCCTCACACCCACAGTCAAACATGGAGGTCGAAGCTTAATTGTTTGGGGTTGTTTTGGGGACTTATTCCAGGTGAAAGAAAAACTGAGCTCTGTAAATGTCAGTTCGCTGGAGTGTTATCTCGCATGGACTGGGCTGCCCAGTCACCACACCTGAATACTGTTGAACTGCTCTTGGATGAACTGGATCACAAGAAAAAAATCTCCAGTATTTCAGCTGATTGTTTAGAGAAATTAACTGTCCAGATGCTGAGAGTATATACAGCTGTTCTTCATGCTAAAGGAGGATTTTTCAATGAAAATAAAGTGGAACCTCTGGACTTTTAGATATTTGTTTGGTCAAAGGAAATGCACATTGCATGCATTGCAGAACATGGACGTGTCTCTCAAAAACCATTAAAGACCACCGAATAAGTCGAATAAATCACTTAAGGACTCCAAACTTCAGGGTGGTAACCCTGATTTATTACACCACCCTGTCACTGATTATTTTCCTATAACATCACTGCACTAAGTGATTTATTCCTCACTCTATTTAGATTCTGGAGTTACATTAAAGTGGTGATGCATGAGGTCAAAGTCTCGGGTCGGTCCGAAGTGGAAGTGATTAAACAGTAATCCACCTCATTTAGTCCGATTGTCTTTCAAAATGGAAAAAAAAGCAGAAATTGAATATTTATTTACAGCCTAGCATCACGTAAAGAATATTCTGGTGTTCTTTAAACAGTGTGTGATTAGCATGGATCGGATCATGATGGCAGTCATTTTGTTTATTTAGCTTTCTTTCGAAGGCTAATGCTGCTAGCAAATTAGCTAAGCGTATAGTTTCTAGTTTAGCGTTCTAGCATTGTACGATCTACATGACAGTTTCTCTAACATTTTCATCTACGGCATGTTTTTCCTACAACACCTTTACCCAGAATGTCTTACAGTTCAGGTGAGGGTTAGTGACCTTGCTCAAGGACACAGAATGGAGCAACACTTGGATTTAAACTTAAAGTCTTTTGACCAGAAGTCCAATGAGCCTCCACTTATTACAGATTTGCTGATGTTTTTTGATAAAAAGAATAACGTTTAATCACTTTTAGCATTGTGCTAAACTTGTAGGTATAGTCTTATGTGTGCTACGTCAGGCTAATAGCTAACAAGTGGAAAAGTTAAAAAAAGTAGACAGGTATTAAATCATCTCTTTTTTAATACTATTACACATACTCTATAAATTATTATGTACTATAGTAATTGATTACTCAAATAGACAGACGTGTGAGGCACACACACACACACACACACACACACACACACACACACAGGATAGAAAGCTATCCTTTCTATGCCATCCTAGGACAGTCAGGTATCAATGCAGGAATATAAAACTCAGCATGTGTTCAGACCTGCATAGACACAACGCACCAGTGGGGGGGCACATGTATACCACACACACACACACACACACACACACACACACACACACAAGCACACACAGAGAGCACTTATCACTTCACAAAGCTAGCATAGCCCATGAGCACTTTGCTAGCATTATTAGACAGTAAATGACTCGAGTCTGAATGATGAAGTGATGAATGCTGGAGTGTGTGTGTTTTTTTATAGGGTAATAATGGACACCAATTATGGGATAAATATGTGCTGATTTATACATAAAATCATTAAGCTACAGAAAACAAGCATCAGTTAATGATCTGAACAAACATTAGGATGAGGAAAATGATCCAATCGCAGTGAATTTGACGTTTGTTAGTGTTCTGGTTGGAGAGATCTTGAGATGGATGGACGTGAGATGGATAGAGAGAGCAATGGTGAGTCAGTGATGAAGGTTCTGTGTTACTAAAAAAATGTCAATGGTTCAAGCCTGAGTATTGTCAAGCTGCCACTTTTTGGCCCTTGATAAAGGCCCTTAACCCTCTGTGCTCCAGGGGTGCTGTATCATGGCTGACCCGGTGCAGCATAAAGCCACATCAAGTTTCTGCCTGACAGCAATATTCTCCAGTAAAATGTTCTCAAACTTCAAAGTTATGAGCAGATTGATTCATGTTAAAAAATATATATAAAATATATATATATTTAAGTGAAAAGAGCCAAATTTGTGACTTTTTATCTAAATAAAAATATTTAGATGTAGCTGGTAAAAAGTGTGTACAATATTGACTGACTGAATACTGTGATTGAATTGTAAGCAGCCCCATGTAAAGGATGGAATTGGGTCTATAAAGTATAAGAAGCACAGAAATGTCCCACTTCCTTCACCCCTGAGATCAAAAAAGTGTGGTCATTTCACAGCCATGAGTTTCTTTAAGGGTGTAATATAGTCCATTTGTTATGGTGTTGTGGAGAGCTGATCTGTTCGAAATGCTGCTGTTAGCACTTACAAATGCAAGACAAGTGGAATAAAACTGCTTGGAAAAGGTTTTTATTCTGTAACCATGTAACTTATCTTCCAAAATTTGTTCTGTAATGACACGAACTTGGTGCACTAGGCGTCGGTGCGTGTGAGGTGTAATTTGAGCAGTTAAAAAAGGGCCAGCGTACCTCAACCGGTTAAAGTTCAGTGCACACAGGAAGGTTAGACCCTGTCCCATAATTCCACGATTGACCAAAGTTCATAACACGTAACCACCGACCAGGACCTTGGGTTCATTATATACAGTAGCATCAACAAGACTATCAGTAAATAAAATGTCATTTTACTACATTAAATGTCTTTAGAGTTTTAGAGATATAAATACATGATAAGGTCAAAAGGTTCAAGGTTTTGGGACACCCGACTTTCCCAAAAATATGTTGTTCTTTCCCAAATTGTTAACACAAAGTTGGAGACAACTGTATAAGACGACTTTGGATGCAGCAGTCTGTCATTTTCTTGAGCTACTCTTAATCTACTCAAACTGCTTTACATATCACCTACATCAGTACCTGACTTTACTAACACCCTCGTAGCTGAATGACTTTCCGCAAATCTCCACAAAAGCTAGTGGAACATCTTCCAAGAAGAGTGGAGGTTATTGTAAGAGCAAATGGAGACTAAATGTTGAATTGGATGTTCAAAAACAGAACTCACGTCTTTTGGCTCAGAAGGTCATGAGTTCGAATCCCAGCAATGCTTTTAACCACACCATTGTATGTAAATGTAAATCGCTTTGGATAATGTTTACAGTCTTTTGACCATAAAGTGTTTAATGATAGAGAATTTTAAAAATGAAATAAAATAAAAATGCAGTATAATGAAATAAAATCTCATATTCAATCTAAAAAATAAAATCTCACGTAGAAAGTTCTCCAGCAGCGTTATCGAGCTCTGTAAGCACTAACCGCATCTGATCCGGGAATATTGCTTACCATGTTTTTATTTGTTAAATACCTAATCCTGTTACATGTATTCTGTTACTTCTGCATGTGAAAGACGTCGTATAAAGCGTAACCTTAAACATTTTGCGTCTCTCGCTGAAACGGTAGACGTTTGCGTGCAGCCACGTTGCCCCTGTTTATCGAGTCCCCAATCCGGTTATGTCATTTACCGAGTTTTTCAGGTGTCGCCTTCTGATGAGCGGCATGCATAAAATATAAATGCGCATCTGTCAGATTATTGGAGTTTGCCAAAGTGTGTGTCTGTGTGTGTGTGTGTTTGTGTGTGTGTGTGTGTGTGTGTGTGTGTGTGTGTGTGTGTGTGTGAGAGAGAGAGAGTTTGTGGGTGAGTGTGTGGGGGGTGGCAGCTTCATTGTGCTGCCCTTGTGTTAAATATTGCATAATGTCCGCGTTGTGGCGAAAGGCAGTTGAAGTTGAGACAGCGGCTCCTTCTAGAGTGACCGTATCTCCATGTTCAGGTGAAAGTGGCAGGTGTAACACACACCACAGGACCTGAGCTCTCTCCTTCTGACACGGTGTGTGTGTGTGTGTGTGTGTGTGTGTGTGTGTGTGTGTGTGTGTGTGTGCGCATCCAAGCATTCATCTGCGTATTCCTCAACGTCTGCTGACTTAATCAGTCTGTCTAAGTGTGTGTGTGTGTGTGTGTGTGTGTGTGTGTGTGTGTGTGTGTGTGTGTGTGTGTGTGACATTTATCTGTGAAGGTCGCGTTGACTGTCAGGTTAACTGCATGTATCATGTGTGTTTGCATCAGACAGACGAAAGAAAAACAGAAATGGATAGACAGAGAGATTACAATAGGCCTTTTCACTTTTTCATTGTGAAAGCAAAGAGGCCACGCCTACTTCAGTAAGACTGACCCACAGACCACGCCTCCTTTAGTAAGACTGACACACAGAGGCCACACCTACTTTAGTGTGACTGTCACGCACATGGACCACGCCCACATCAGTAAGAATAACACAGTGGCCAAACCTACTTTAGTTAGACTGACACGCACAGAGGCCACGCCTCCTTCAGTGAGACTGAAAATAAAAGGTCACACCTACTTCAATGAGACTGACACAGAGGCCACGCCCACTTCAGTAAGACTGACACACAGAGGCCATGCCTACTTTACTGAAACTGACACAGAGGCCATGCCTACTTCACTGAAATGGACACAGGCCACGCCTACTTTAGTGAGACTGACACCCATTGGTTTTGCCTCCTTAACTGATACTGACACAGAAGCCACACCCCTTCACTAAGAGAGACACACAAACATAAGCCATACCACTTCACTGAGGTTGACACACACACACACACACACACACACACACACACACACACAGGCCACGCCTCCTCCAGTGTAATTGACAAGGAGGCCACGCTCCTTCAGTGAATCTGACACAACCACAAGCCACGACTCAGTGAAATTGACACACAACCAGAGGCCACGCCCCCTTTAATGAGACTGACACCCAGAGGCCACGCCTCGCAAGAAAAGACAGATAAAGGGTGTAGTAGGTTTTAACATTGTTATTAAGCAAAAACAAAATTCCTCTTGCTACTCTCTACACATTTAGACTGAATTCTGATCTCTAACACACCTGCTGGAATACGTGGAATACACGACACTCAGCCGGTGAATCGAAACACTTGTGTTTTGGAGCGGGATAAAACGCTGCAGTCTGACACCCCTGATCCCGAGCCAAGTGTGTCTCATGTGAGCCGTCTCCAATTATCCACACGCTTTAAGTAACAATAGCTTAATTCGCGGTGAGAAATCGCCTCGCTGACCTGAACGCCAAAAACAGGACATTGTCCACAAAACACATGGAATATCCACAAAACTGGCCATTTCCTGTTCTCAGGTCAGTTATAGCAACGATAAACAGACGTTCCCTGAAAATAATAACACAAAGATAACGGTTAGACACTCAGCTATACGGCTGACTGTTACAGAGCGCTGGCACTGGAGACTCCTTTCATAAATGTGTAGAACGATCGCACGTATTTTTAGTTAAATCGCGACACGTTATTATGCAAGCAGTCGCATTAACGTCGGAGCTGCTGCTATAGAAAAAGAGTCAGCACCTGTTGACCAATCAGAAATGAGAATTCAACAGCTTTGTGGTTTATGTCTTCAGCAGTGGTCCTGTGGTGCACGGGTTAACTTGTGTGTGTGTGTGTGTGTGTGTGTGTGTGTGTGTGTGTGTAGTAATTATATTCCTACATGGTGTTGGACTTAAAAAAATATACATAACACAAAGTCAAATATTGAAAACAGAATATAAATTAGAAACGCAGTGTGAGGTCGGGCTACAAAGCATGAAAGACAGAGATGAGGTGAGTTTATAGAGCAGTGATACTGATATCAGATGTGTGTGTGTGTGTGTGTGTGTGTGTGTGTGTGTGTGTGTGTGTTAGAGTGATGGCTGCTAACCGGAGACAGTCAGGACACCGGGTCCTATGGCTCAGTTACAGCTGGCTAGTAATTGTGTGTGTGTGTGTGTGTGTGTGTGTGTGTGTGTGTGTGTGTGTGTGTGTGTGACATTTATCTGTGAAGGTCGCGTTGACTGTCAGGTTAACTGCATGTATCATGTGTGTTTGCATCAGACAGACGAAAGAAAAACAGAAATGGATAGACAGAGAGATTACAATAGGCCTTTTCACTTTTTCATTGTGAAAGCAAAGAGGCCACGCCTACTTCAGTAAGACTGACCCACAGACCACGCCTCCTTTAGTAAGACTGACACACAGAGGCCACACCTACTTTAGTGTGACTGTCACGCACATGGACCACGCCCACATCAGTAAGAATAACACAGTGGCCAAACCTACTTTAGTTAGACTGACACGCACAGAGGCCACGCCTCCTTCAGTGAGACTGAAAATAAAAGGTCACACCTACTTCAATGAGACTGACACAGAGGCCACGCCCACTTCAGTAAGACTGACACACAGAGGCCATGCCTACTTTACTGAAACTGACACAGAGGCCATGCCTACTTCACTGAAATGGACACAGGCCACGCCTACTTTAGTGAGACTGACACCCATTGGTTTTGCCTCCTTAACTGATACTGACACAGAAGCCACACCCTTCACTAAGAGAGACACACAAACATAAGCCATACCACTTCACTGAGGTTGACACACACACACACACACACACACACACACACACACACACACAGGCCACGCCTCCTCCAGTGTAATTGACAAGGAGGCCACGCTCCTTCAGTGAATCTGACACAACCACAAGCCACGACTCAGTGAAATTGACACACAACCAGAGGCCACGCCCCCTTTAATGAGACTGACACCCAGAGGCCACGCCCCCTCGCAAGAAAAGACAGATAAAGGGTGTAGTAGGTTTTAACATTGTTATTAAGCAAAAACAAAATTCCTCTTGCTACTCTCTACACATTTAGACTGAATTCTGATCTCTAACACACCTGCTGGAATACGTGGAATACACGACACTCAGCCGGTGAATCGAAACACTTGTGTTTTGGAGCGGGATAAAACGCTGCAGTCTGACACCCCTGATCCCGAGCCAAGTGTGTCTCATGTGAGCCGTCTCCAATTATCCACACGCTTTAAGTAACAATAGCTTAATTCGCCGGTGAGAAATCGCCTCGCTGACCTGAACGCCAAAAACAGGACATTGTCCACAAAACACATGGAATATCCACAAAACTGGCCATTTCCTGTTCTCAGGTCAGTTATAGCAACGATAAACAGACGTTCCCTGAAAATAATAACACAAAGATAACGGTTAGACACTCAGCTATACGGCTGACTGTTACAGAGCGCTGGCACTGGAGACTCCTTTCATAAATGTGTAGAACGATCGCACGTATTTTTAGTTAAATCGCGACACGTTATTATGCAAGCAGTCGCATTAACGCCGGAGCTGCTGCTATAGAAAAGAGTCAGCACCTGTTGACCAATCAGAAATGAGAATTCAACAGCTTTGTGGTTTATGTCTTCAGCAGTGGTCCTGTGGTGCACGGGTTAACTTGTGTGTGTGTGTGTGTGTGTGTGTGTGTGTGTGTGTGTGTGTAGTAATTATATTCCTACATGGTGTTGGACTTAAAAAAATATACATAACACAAAGTCAAATATTGAAAACAGAATATAAATTAGAAACGCAGTGTGAGGTCGGGCTACAAAGCATGAAAGACAGAGATGAGGTGAGTTTATAGAGCAGTGATACTGATATCAGATGTGTGTGTGTGTGTGTGTGTGTGTGTGTGTGTGTGTGTGTGTTAGAGTGATGGCTGCTAACCGGAGACAGTCAGGACACCGGGTCCTATGGCTCAGTTACAGCTGGCTAGTAATTGTGTGTGTGTGTGTGTGTGTGTGTGTGTGTGTGTGTGTGTGTGTGTGAGAGAGAGAGAGAGAGAGAGAGAGAGATCTGTGCTGTCTCAACCTGACCATGAGAGGCATGATGATAATATAAACACTATTGTCGTACTGTGATGGTTAACAGACTTTATTCTTGTTTCAAGTGAAAGCTGTTGATTGGTTAGTGATGTGGGACACCTCAATGCTGATTGGTTAATAGGGCAGGTGTAGTATAATTTGGGATTTGGAATGACATCATAATGACAATGTTTCTTGGGGGGTTGTTGACTGGAATTATGGCTAAACCATGTTTATTCTGGTCTTCGTCATCATCATCATTATCAATATCATCATCCAGTACGCCTTGCAATTATCTTATTTACACAACGCACTTGAGGTGTTTGTGAGCCTTCTAAGGACCATCCCTGACCATCTCCTTTCTCTTTTTTTCTGTCTTTCTTTCTTTCCTTCTCCCTCTCTTGGCCTTCTCATCACCTTTCCTACCTTCTCACTAATTACCCTCATTATTTTCACTATTAGATCCCTCTCTCTGTTTCTCTCCTACTTTCTCTCCCTTCACCTTTCAATTCGCTTCCTCTTTCCCCCATTCAACCCCGTTCTCTATTACTTCTGTGTGTATCTCCTAGTGATTTGTGTGTGTGTGTGTGTGTGTGTGTGTGTGTGTGTGTGTGTGTAATATTAACCGCTAAAAGGTGCTAACTCCCCCTAAGTTGTCAGAGCCACACGTGTAAACCAATCTGACCAATCACTTATACCCAACACTGGAAGACAGTGTCACAGCGGTAACCTGAGATCTCGCACACACACACACACACACACACACACACACACACACACACACACACACACACATGTACACACACGTGTACACAACAGATATACACATAACACTATACACGTACATATTCACTGTATGATTTATTCCAAAACCTGAATAAAACTAGGAGGCCCAATCCTGTTCCAGCATGATGATGCCCCTGTGCACCAAGCCAGCTCCATGAAGATCTGCATTACATGGGTTGGAGTGGAAGATCTCCTGCTATAGAGTTCAACGATATTGAACATTTGGGATGAATGGAAACACGAACTGTAAAGGCCTCCTCACCTCACCTACATCCGTCGCTGACTCCACTAACATCCTTGTGGCTAAATGAATCTCACACAAATCTCCACCAGCACACGCCATAATCCCACAACATCTCTCTATACATTATTTA
This sequence comes from Silurus meridionalis, assembly GCF_014805685.1. NCBI lineage: Eukaryota > Metazoa > Chordata > Actinopteri > Siluriformes > Siluridae > Silurus > Silurus meridionalis. Next base: position 15,970,925 of record NC_060908.1, on the reverse strand, counting down.
TTATTTATATTTATTACATACATTCGGGAACTTAGGGTATCAGTCAAAAGTTTGGACACCATCTTCAGTGGTTCAATTTTTAACATTGTACATAAATCCTGAAGACATCTGAACTAGGAAGGAACGCGTATGCAATTATGTAGTGAACAAAAAGTGTTAAATACCCAGAATATGTTTTATATTTAAGATTCTCCAAAGCTTTGATGACACCTTGGCAAACTCAGATTCATGAGGTACTCACCTGGAATGGTTTTCAGGTCACAGGTGTGTCTTGTCAAGTGTTCATTTGGGACATTTCTCACCTTCTTAATGAGCTTTAGACCATCATTTGTCTTGTGCAGAGGAAAGGGTGAGTACAAAGTTAATAGTCCTAATAGTGCTACTACAACTACTGTACAAATCCTTATTATGCAACGAAAGTTAAGTAAAATGAAAAGACAGTCTGAAAAATCTCAAGAACTTTAAATATATCCCCAAGTGCAGTCTCCAAAACCAGCCAACACTTGACACATGACTGACCCAGAAAAACGAATACCAAGAGCTACCTCTGCTGCAGAGGATACATTTATTAGATTAATCAGCCTCAGGAACCCCTGATTTACATAAATGCTTCTCGAAATCATTTCCGAGTCAGGCCTTCTCTTTGAACTGCTGCAAGGAAACCATTAATTCTCAGCAACAACCAGCAGAAGAGATTTGCTTGGGCAAAAAAACACAAGGAATGAATATTAGATGGAATTAATGGAATAGATGGAAATCTATCCTTTTGTCTGTTGAGTCGAAATAAGAGATTTTTGGTTCGAATCGCCATGTTGCGGTTTCTGAATGAATGTGTTTTTCTCACTGTGAAGAATGAAGAAGGAGGTGTGATGGTGTGGAGGTGCTTTGCTGGTGACACTGTTGGTGATTTATTGAAAAAAAGAAGAAACATTTAACCAGCATGACTACCACAGCATTTCGCACTGACATGCCATCCCGTCTGGTTTACACTTAGTGGGACCGTCACCTTTAGGTTATGTAAGAGCTGTTATGTAACTGATTGTTGGAAAACCATTCCAGCTGTCATTAAAGCAACAAATGGATACTTTGAAGAATCAAAAAAATATAAACATATTCTGGGTTGTTTAACACGTTTTTGTTTACTACATAATTTCATATGCCTTCTTTCATATTTAGGATATTGTTAGTATTAATGCACAATGTTGAAGAAAATTGAAATAAAGTAAAAAACATTGAAGGAGAAGATGTTTCTAGAATTTTGACTGGTACTGTATGTAAATAGTATGTAGTATGGTTTGAGACAATACTATTTTCACTACTCATCAATCTGTGTGGGTCAGGTCGGCCATTTTGATTTTGTTGCTTGTTTTGCTCTTTGATTGCAGACGCAACATACACACTGGACAACAACACAAAATATTTTTCCTGACAAAGTAACGGAAGCTGATAGCAGGACGGAAATGGGGCGAAGAAATTTACTGTAGTCTTTCAGCTGAAGCAGGAGTGTTTTTTATGCTGATGTTGACGGAGTGTGTATTTTGTGTGAATATGTGAATTGATATGAGTGTGTGTGTGGGGGTTATTTTTGCTGCAGGTGTAGGGTTGCAGAGAGTGCAGGTAACCATAGCACAGCTTGGAAAGTGAAACGTGACCCCAGTATGAGGCGCATGCTTCTTGTGTCAATCTCAACCGTACACACACACACACACACACACACACACACACACACACACACACACTCACACATCAAACACACATTAAAATGAGCTCGTACATTCTTAATAGACATAAAAACGAATAATGTGACTCACTCTTGCATGGAATCTTGTGCACTTGTTTAGAGCTTCTTCTGACTGTCATTACGCTGCGCCCTGTTTGTTAATTCTGTTCAAAAGTAAATAAGAAAAGTTGAAAGGTTTAGGGATAATGGATTTTTTTTTACGGTGAGAAAATATGATTATGTACTGGATTTTCAATGTGCTTTTGTATCTCTTCAGTCAAGGCACCAGCTGTGTAGTTATTCGATTAAAAAATATCAATAAATGGTACTCCCATGTGCATGCATATACATGTTATAAACTATTTATAACTTTTCTCTTTTCTCTCGGACGTTTGTAACATGAAAATCTTTCCAAAAATGTCTCAGCTACTGATACTTACTGCAAAATCACCCTACAGGTCAAATGCACACCATTGACCCTGATTATTTGTTTTACACTAGCGGTCAGCAGGCAGCGGCCCTCCGGCCAAATCCAGCTCAAGATTTTTTGTTGTGATAACAAAGACATGAAAACGTTTTTCGTTTTTATTACTATGAAATCATTGCCTAAGGCAAAACATGTCCAAAACTTTTCCAGAAATTCATTGTGAACCAGTGTGGCTTCTGGGTTTTACAGTTTATGGCTTCCTGCTCTGCAAAGCTGCTGTGTTGCGCTGCAGGGATTTAAAGTATAAGCTCTCACAATCTGCATATGACGTTATTTACTACCTATAAATTATTAACGGGCCTTGGATTATTTTTTGGGGGGGTTGGTGTTTCTAGTGTTGCAAAGATGGTGCAAAAATGACACAAAATTCCCAGTTGATTCATCCCCCTTATGATATCCCTAGAAAACTGTGATCTGCCCTTCAGCCACTGCTCAAACCTTTGGAGTAACCATGGACAATCAACTGTCCTTTTCCTCTTATGCTGCTAATAGGAAACACTTGTCAGATTCTTCTCTACAGAAGGATTTAGCTATTTTTGATCCTCAGGTGCATGTTCAGTCTCTTAACATTTCCAGACTGGACTACTGCAGCTCTCTGCTGGCAGGTCTACCTCTCAACGCAAGTCATCCCTTTGCAAATGTCGTAGCAAACACTGATGCTTGCCTACGAAGCCAAAAATGAACCTCTTACCTCAAAGCTCTGATCACTACTCACACTTCATTATGCTCTTTAAGATCTTCTAGCATGGCTCGACTGGTCCCACCATCTCTAAGGGGAAGAGGCAGTTAGCATTTAGCATTTAGCAGTTAGTACCTAAACCAGAAGTGCATAAGTGGCCTATTTAGAATAAATAACTGTGATAAATATATGTATGTGGTTCATATGTTCAGGGGTGAGAGTGAATAATATACATCAGTTATACATCAAGAACTTTCTGTAGATGTCTGAACAGCTGAGTCACGTTCTTCAAACGATGGGTGAAGATCTAACTTATTTTTCCCTCTGATACTGCCACCTATAGGAACATCTGACTTCTATAAATACATTTTTTAAATAAATAAATAACCCAATATTTCTGATTCTCTCTGTTCCTGCACAGGAGGAGACTTTTTCTCTCCTGCCTGCTCCTCCATGGTCATGGCATCTTCTGTCCTCCTGCACCTCCTTGTCCTTTCCGTGTGTGTGTGCGGCAGTGCCGAGGTCAACAGCAGCTCTAAGCGGAGCTGTATGGATAAGGTCAAATGTGCCAGTGGGATTCTACTTCCTGTTTGGCTCCCTCACAACCCGCCGCTGCCCCAGCAGGTGATCCGTGCAATCATCTACTTCCTGTGTCTGCTCTATATGTTTCTCGGCGTGTCCATCATCGCTGACCGCTTTATGGCCTCCATCGAGGTCATCACCTCGCAGGTAGACGTATACCCTCACATTCGTGTCTATCTATCTGTCTGTCTGTCTGTCTGTCTGTCTGTCTGGCTGTCTGTCTGGCTGGCTGGCTGGCTCTATATATATTTTGTCTCTTTTATAGTCAGTCTCTAAAATGTACTTTTAACTGTAATCACAAACTATTCTTGAAAGAATATAATATATATATAATACATATATATTTATATGTGTTTGTTTGTGTGTGTGTGTGTGTGTGTGTGTGTGTGTGTGTGTGTGTGTGTGTGCTCCTGTAGGAGAGAAAGGTGACCATTACAGGCGCGAACGGGGAACAGACAGTGACGACTGTGCGAATATGGAACGAAACTGTATCCAATCTCACTTTGATGGCCCTCGGCTCGTCCGCTCCAGAGATCCTGTTGTCAGTTATAGAGGTATACACACACACACACACACACACACACACACACACACACACACACACAAACACACACATAAAACCCACCCTTTGGCTCTGTCGAATATTTCACAGATTTGACTATAACTTTATTCTGAATTCATCTCTATTTGGCAACCTTGTGGGAAAATAGGACCCCGTACAGAAACTTCAGTAGGATAAATAACCACAGACACACACATACACACACACACACACACACACACACACACACACACACTACTTTCCATTTCCTTCTAGACCCCAGTGTAATAACACACACTACATATTCATTAACACAAGATGAACAGTTAACACAGTAGTCTCCTGTTGCAATAAGCAACTAATTCACACAATATCTTACACACACACACACACACACACACACACACACACACACACACACACACACACACACACAGCTCATCCTCACATACAAACCCTTCCCAACAAACATTAACTCTTCATGCGTTCGGAAAAAGATGTTGCCTTCCCCGTACCTGTGGATTCTCATTAACCGCAGCCGCTTGTCTTTATTGTCTGTCGGAAATTTACGCAACTCTTTTTTTCCTGTTTTGCAGAAGAGATTAAAATTGTCTTCACCTTGTCCACTTATTGGCCCTCCTGTCCTCGCTAGTCTTCTAGCGCCCTCTCTTGACCTTACACTCTCTTTCACTCAGTCTCTCTCTTTCTGGATTTTTTATTCTTGTCATTTCATAAGAGTCACAGTGATACATTAGTAGCTCTAATGACGTTTGTTTCCTGAGATGTTCGAGGTCTAAAGGATCACGTTAACAAAATCAGTCCACCTGAACTCATTAGAGTTGAGGGACTTTTGTCAACACGATCACTTGGGTGGTAGAAAATAAAGTGATTAATAAAGTGGAACTGGGAATTTACAGTGTTTATCAGTTGTTTATTAAAGGGACAGCGCATGTAGGACGTTTTGGAGACAAGGTGAGGGAGGCGAGATTGAGTAAAAAAAAGTATTTTTTTCATTCACTTTTGTCATTCAAGAAAAAAAATTTGTCACAATGTTTAATCAATAAAGAAAGTAGAATCAATAGAAATCTTACAAATCAGCACATTAGCAAACTGCACAACTGTGTAATGTGTAACTATTACTGTAATGATGTGTGTTTGTGTGTATGCAGGTGTGTGGACACGGCTTCGAATCAGGTGAGCTCGGCCCTGGAACAATCGTGGGCAGCGCTGCCTTTAACATGCTCGTGATCATCGCAATCTGTGTGTCCGTAATCCCGGATGGTGAAGTGAGAAAAATTAAACACCTACGCGTGTTCTTCATCACCAGTTTCTGGAGCATCTTCGCCTACATTTGGCTCTTTCTCATCCTTTCCGTCCTGTCCCCAGGAATCGTTGAGGTGTGTGTGTGTGTGTGTGTGTGTGTGCGTGTGATTAATGTTTAACAGTTTTTGGCATGTTTTATTGTAAATTTCATTTTTTTCAAAGCTACAACTGATTTGCCAAATGCCAAATCAGGGACCACAGCAAGGCCATTTAAATGGTATCAGTATAAGTATCAGATATTATTTTTGATACCGGTAGTGCATATAGCCAAGTTGTATCCTCTCATCCCTACCTGTGTAGTGTAATTTGGGTTTTAATATTGTTTACTGTTACACTGATGGACCTGAAACGTCTCCAACCACTTCTTTGCAGGGCCATTAAAGGTTTTTATAAGGTGAGGACATCAACAAGAACAAGTGTCTCAATTGTGCTGGTTGCTGCCAAATCATCTTTTGGGGGATTTGTCAGGACAAAACTGTTGAATTTCCTTTAATTGAACTTCACAGTAGCCACTATCTAGTGGAACTATTAGGATGTCCAGCTTCTGGGGATCATCGACTTTCCCATATACCACAAACTTTTATTTAGGTTACGTAGATTTAATCAAATATTTGATATCAATTCCCAAAGAACAATAAGAAGAATGTTTGAGTGGAAACAGACTGTAATGGATGACTTCTGCAAGAAGAGATTGATTACCACAAAGCATGGATGTTACTGGCCAGAACTACTGGTCGAAGCTACTGTTAGTATCTTTTTATTAAAACTGGAAATCCTTCCTTATCTCTACAGTTAAAGCAAAACCGATGAGTCTGCAAAGGTAGTTGATTGCTGGAACTGTTGGCTTTCTCTATTATTATCTCTATTTATGCCGATAGTTTTTCCGGGTTGCGTTATTCAGTACCCGAGCGGCCTTTAGAGGCAAATCCCTGATGCCACATGCTGTTTATTTAAAGTGTCTTTTTTTAATACATTTTAACTGTTTTTATTTAGAGTGACACCAGTGTTGCTGAAACAGCCCAGGTATTCTTCTTGCAACAACAGTGCCACTGTAAATTCCTTCCATAGTTGTAGGGCAGTTACAGAGGACATCTGCAATATATCTGTTTTAGAATAAAAGCATCTATGTGTTGCTGTTACTTCTGTGTGTTTGTGTATTGTGTTTTAAAATGTGTGTTTTTCTTTGCATGTCAGGTGTGGGAAGCCCTGCTGACCCTCTTCTTCTTCCCCATTTGTGTCTTGATGGCATGGATTGCAGACCGGCGGCTCCTCTTTTACAAATATCTTCATCGACGTTATCGTGCTGACAAGCGCCATGGCATCATTGTTCAGACGGAGTGCGATATGGCACCCAACGGCATTGACATCATCATGGAGGGGAAATTACATGGCAACGCCAATGGTGGTCCTAGCAATGCCGCCAGCAACATCAGCAACATAGAGGCAGGGAAAGACCCTGAGCAGGAGCGTGAGGAGGTACAGAAGGAATGGGAGAGGAAAAACAGACAGAGATAGACATAGAAAGGAAAACATTGAGGGAAATGATGGCTTTAAAGTTGCTTTGAGGTTTATTTAACACTTGTTAACGAAACTCTCAAACAGCCCGCCAACACAATTTTTGATTGGTTTAGAATTTCTGATTTAGCTTGGCTAAAATGTAGCTGAACATTTGCTAAGTTGCTGCAAAGATATTTACAGAATTGTCCCAGAACTAGCAGTAATTGCTAAGATACTGCTAAGATGATATTGCTGAACTGCTGAATCTTGAATACTTTCAAACGTTTTAGTTTCCAAAATGAAAAGTTGTTTTGTTGTTGCCAAGCTACTGCTAATAAGATTTGTCATTGCAGGTGATCCGCTTGCTGCGTGAACTGCGCCAGAAACACCCTGATAAAGATTTGGACCAGTTGATTGAGATGGCCAACTACTCGAACCTGCAGAAGCAACCTAAGAGTCGTGCGTTTTACCGTGTACAGGCCACACGCATGATTATCGGAGCTGGAAATGTGTTAAAGAAGCATGCTGCAGCAGAACAAGCCAAGCGAGCATGCCTGAACACCGGCCTCGAGGACGATCAGGCGACTTGCGCACATGTGGCCTTTGAGCAGGATCGTTATTGCTGCAGCGAGAACTGTGGCCAGCTAAGCATATGGGTTACACTATCAGGGGGTACCGGTTCTGGAACATTCCAAGTGGACTATCGGACTGAAAACGGCTCGGCCAAAGCCGGAGTGGATTACGATCGTTGTGAGGGAACGCTGGAGTTTCAACCTGGAGACACACGCAAGGAGATAAAGGTAGAGAGCTGGAATGTGTGTGGGTTGAGATGTTGAAAGATAGAGGAATAGTTAGCAAGCTAGTCTTGGAGGCTCTTGAAATGCAGGTAGACTGGTAGAAAATAAGATGAGATCCAAGCTATAGCTTTATGGTGGAGAATTCACATCAAACACAAGTCAGTACTTGAACCAAGCACTTGGTAGTCTGGGTAGTCCATTTGTGCAGGTCCTTGTATGAAAGTCCTTGAAAGTCCTTTTATGGGTGTCGATGCAATCATTAAACAAGACTTTTGTATGTCGCCCTCAATAAGGGCTTCTGCTAAATGCCATAAACATAAATGTGTTGCTAACCCCATAGTGACGTATGCTTATGTGCTTTTTAGATTAGAATCATCGACGACGATGTTTTCGAGGAAGACGAGCATTTCTTTGTCCATCTCTCGAACCTGCGCGAGCCAGGGGTTGAATCCACAGAGGCCGGCAGATTGGTGGAACCGCTGGTTGCCACAGTAACGATTCTCGATGATGACCATGCAGGCGTTTTCTCGTTCGGCCGACGTGAGCTCCTTGTAGCCGAGTGCGCTGGTGTCGCTGAAGTAACTGTTACTCGGGAGTCGGGCACCCGAGGCACCGTGGTCATCCCTTTTCACACAGAGGACGGAACGGCGCACAGTGGAGTCGACTACCAACAAGTACACGGTGAACTGGAATTCAGCAATGAGGAGAGCTGGTACACACACACACACACACACACACACACACACACATGAGGGTGTTGTACACAATGAGAGAAAGTGATCGATTTGTTCTGTGTGTATGTGTGTGTGTTGCGGGGGACAGCGTGTTTTATTGATGACGTAGTGTCTAGTGCGCAACAGATCTTCTTCCCATTAAAGATGTAAGCGGTTGAACGCTCAGAAACAGACATTTGTTAGTGTGTTTATGCGGCTCTTCAGCCCACCTGCTGTGACTTTCTGCAGCCTTGACAAAATATTTTTGTATGTTTGTATGTATTAATTTATTTCTTGTTACACAGTGGACAGTGTTTCAAAGGGAAGAAGATATATTGGCGTTCGAGGTAACAGATGCGACATTGAAAATAACGTTTTAATATTTTCCTAATAAATCCATACGTCACTTACGGTCTACTTTGCCGGACCTTGACCCGGGAGTAGCTGATATTGAGGTCCAGAGTTTAATTCTGTGTGGACAGATTTATTTCCTTTCACTGCCAACAATGCGGACCTGCCACAGCATGTGTGATATGTAGTGATACAATGGCAAGCAACACACTAAAGTAAGGTCTGACCACATTTCCAAATAAAGCACACAGCATTTGCTGAGAACTTCCCAGCTAGAGATGAACGAAGAAAAGGCATATATGAAAGAATCGATCATTAAAATATCCGAGTCTATTTTCTGTGATTCCGCTCTCCCATTTCCAGGCAACACTCCCAATTGCTAACATCCAAAAACAATAGAAATTTACACTAGTGCCACCTAGTGGTGCAAACCGGCGACTAACTTACATCCGCATAAAACAACAAATTGTGTTATATTAATATGAAGGTCAAATTTGTTTTGCAGCTCCAGGCAAATTTCATTGGGTGGGAAAATCGTCAGAATGGTTCTTTTATTCACAAAGGTTGCAGACACCTGGTTTTAGTGATTGGAGTTCTGAGGTTGTTGATATTTAATATTAACTACAGAGCTCTAACCACTCGCCTAAAACACACAACAATCATATAATTTTGTATTAAATGTATGTTACATTTGTGTACTCTGTGTTTTAGTCCACTGGTTGGAGTTTTGTGGTTGTTTTAGTTTTGGGTGAACTGTATGATTGTTTTGTGTTTTAGAGTACTGCTTGGAATTGTTGTGTTTTACTCTAGTGATTGAAGATGTTGTAGTTTTGTTTGTATGATTGCTGTGTGTTTTGGTCCTGCGGTTGGCAATGCTGTAGTTTTGAATGAACTGTATGATTGTAGTTTTTAGTCCAGTGGTTGTTGGTTGTTGTAATTTGTTGTAGTTTTATAGCAATTTCACATGATCATTTGCAGTAGTTTGTAGTAGAATTGCGGTTGTGGTGAAGGTAGTTGTGTGGTATTTTTTTTTTAGTATTTCTGATTGTTCTCTAGTTTGGTAGTTGTTCGATGACAGATTTGTGATGAATGTATGCCTGCATGCTGTGTAGTAATTCTGTTGTTTTATGGTTGATGTAAAACTCATACGATATTTGTATTTTAGTGTATTTCTGTCTGTCTGTATTTCTATTTTTATTTTATTTTTGTCGATGGTTTGGTGCTTTATGGTGGTTGTAGTTCTGTAGTAGTGTTTTTAGATGATAGTTCTGTAATAAACGCTGTTGTTCAGTTACTGTGTTTATTTGTGTCATAACCAAATCTACTGTTCCAATTTTGTAGTAATGTTGCCGTAGGTTTGCAGTTGTATTGTAACTTAATGGATGAGACGCTTTGTAAAGATTGTTGAATTGTACGCTGTTGTTATAGTTATATAGTGTAGTTATTATATAGACGTTACATAATAATGTTATGTGGACATTTTCGTAGTAAAACTGTGTATAGGTATTGTAGTTGTTGTAAAGCGTTTCAATGGTGTTGTGGCATTTGTAGCATTTCTTCTCTAGTTTCTATTTAACTTAAATGCCCGAAGTGTGTGTGTGTGTGTGTGTGTGTGTGTGTGTGTGTGTGTGTGTGTGTGTGTGTGTGTGTGTGTGTGTGTTTAAATTATTTAGTCTGTTGTTAAGTATTGATGCCAGTTCAGCGTTGATGTGACTTAAGCGTCAGGGTCCCTGTTAATATTTTAGGGTTAAGCCAAAGGAAATAAGCACTTGTTTTTCTCTCTCTCCTTGTGTGTGTGTGTGTGTGTGTGTGTGTGTGTGTGTGTGTGTGTGTGTGTGTGTGTGTGTGTGTGTAGTAAGACATTACAGGTGCCCGTCATCAATGTCCAGGAATATGATAAGCGGGAAAACTTTTACATTGTCCTTGAAGAACCTCGGTGGCTCAAGAGAGGAATTTCAGGTGTGTGTGTGTGTGTGTGTGTGTGTGTGTGTGTGTGTGTTGTATTATGTTTGTCTACTTTATCGAATATCCTCATCTATCCAATCTGTACTGATTCAATATAATACATTTAAATGAATTATAAACTAATTATTCTACAAACGTGTCGTTATCGATTGATTTATTTATTCATTGATTGGTTTATTGATTGATTGAATAATTGCTTGATCACTTGATTGGTTAATTAATTATCTGATTGATTGACTGTTTTGCTGCAGATTTGTTGTTAAATCAGGGTAAGATTTACATCATCACTACATACAGTCTGAGTGTTTACTACATGATTTTCCACATTTTTACAGTCTTAAATAAGAAATAACACACTGCATCATGCTAGATACAGAAACTAATCACCATCAGCATGGCCTGATAAAGTGGTTTTTTTTTGCCTGATAAAGTGGTATTGTTAATGTTATAAACAAAAGTATCTGGACATCTGACCTTTCCAGCCATATGTGGTGTTAGGTGTTAGTGCTATATATTTTCCCTTCCTTCTTCCTCTCTCTCTCTCTTTTTCTCATCCATTCTTTCTAGGATCTCCCAGTGCTGAGCAGGACGAGGCCAGAAAGATTGCTGAGAAGGGTCGGCCGGTGCTGGGGGAACACAGCAGGCTGGAGGTCATTATCGAGGAGAGCATGGCCTTTAAGGTACAAATGCACTGAATGGGGGTGCCAATATTTATACTTTCACATTTTAGGGCTGAGTGTTGTGATATGATTTTGGTAGATGGATGTTACTGTAATATTACTGTAATATTAATTTGTGTGTGTGTGTGTGTGTGTGTGTGTGTTTTGTGCAAACTCCACCCACTTCCAATCCCACCCATAGATCCGTCAGGGAATGGCCCCCAATGGCACGATAGACGCGGTAGAGAAGCTTCCACCCCTCTGCATGAGATGTGTTCAAGGATTGGTAGATAGTTTCCTGGTCAGGACTCTGATTGGAAACCTTCGACTCTCGGCTCTCTTTGGGATGTTTCGGCGATTGGGCTGTGAAATTAGAGCACCGACCAATCAGAGTCACCCGGGTGTATTCCGCTTGCCGTGATTGACCAGTGATTCTTTCTTTCTTCCTTTTTTTGCTTTTTCTTTCACTTTTTTTTTATTCTTTAGTGCTTTCTGACTTTTTATTTATTTATTTATTTCCATTGTAATTATTTGTTTAAAATTTCATATTTTTTTAATTGATGTGTGTGTGTGTGTGTGTGTGTGTGTGTGTGTGTGTGTGTGTGTGTGTGTGCGCACATGCATATGTGTTGGAGCAAAAAGATTTTGATTTGCCTTTTAGATTATAAATCTTACAGTAAGCATATAATGCTAATATGTGTGTGTGTGTGTGTGTGTGTGTGTGTGTGTGTGTGTGTGTGTAGAACACAGTTGATCGTCTGTTAAAGGACACTAACCTGGCTGAAGTTATTGGAACCCATTCATGGAAAGAACAGTTCACTGAAGCTGTCACTGTCAGTGCAGGTATGCTGCGTGTGTGTTTGTGTGTGTGTGTGTGTGTGTGTGTGTGTGTGTGTGTGTGTGTATATAATTGTTAAAAACGTTGGGGTTATAATTAGAGGAAAGAGAACGTGATGTAGGTTGCGTAATAAGCCGAATGCGTGTCCCTCAGGTGAAGGTGATGAGGGTGAAGGAGCCGAGCCCCGCCGGCCGTCCTGCTGTGATTACTTCATGCACGTGATGACCGTGTTCTGGAAGCTGGCGTTCGCCTTCATCCCACCCACCGAGTACTGGAACGGCTGGGCCTGCTTCATCGTCTCCATCTTCGTCATCGGCTTCCTCACAGCCATCATCGGAGACCTGGCGTCTCATTTCGGCTGCACTGTGGGACTGCGGGACACTGTCACAGCCCTGGTGTTCGTCGCCCTCGGCACCTCCATCCCGGGTGTGTGTGTGTGTGTGTGTGTGTGTGTGTGTGTGTGTAGAATAATATTTTAAACAATTCATTATACTGCACATTCTGTTCATTTTCTCTCCCCCTTCTCATGCTTTATTCCTTCTTTTATTGTCTGTTCTTTCTTTCTTTCTTTCTTTCTTTCTTTCTTTCTTTCTTTCTTTCTTTCTTTCTTTCTTTCTTTCTTCCTTTCTTTTTTATTTTCCCTCATATTTTTCCACTTTCCACTTTTTCACTTTTATTCATTGCCTCATTTTTTGCCTTCTTTCATTTTTTCTACTTTTCTACCTGTTTTTTTACTCCTCTGTCCATCCGTCTCTCTCTAAGACACGTTCGCGAGTAAAGTGGCGGCAGTTCAGGATCAGTACGCCGACGCCTCGGTGGGAAACGTGACAGGGAGCAACGCCGTGAACGTCTTCCTGGGGATCGGCGTGGCCTGGTCCATCTCGGCCATCTACTGGAAGGTCAAAGGTCAGGAGTTCCACGTGGAGCCGGGTTCGCTCGCCTTCTCCGTCACACTCTTCACCATCTGTGCCTTCATCAGCATGGGCGTGCTCATGCTGCGACGACGCCCCTCCGTGGGCGGTGAGCTGGGCGGGCCCAAAACCCTCAAGATCCTCACGTCCCTGTTGTTCATTGGCCTGTGGCTCCTCTACATCACCTTCTCCAGCCTGGAGGCATACTGTCACATCACGGGCTTCTGAGAACACACACATTTTTGTACAGGAAAGAACTTTTTTTTCCACAAAGCGAGAGGCCTTTGTCTTCATCATTATTATCATCATCATCATCACCAGCTTCATCTACAGGTGTGGATCTACTCTGACTCTTTTTATTTATAAAATGTTTTAACAGGACAATGTCATCCTGTAGGAGGAAACCAGAATATTCCACATGACTGGTGACTGTGAAGCAACAGACTGAACGAGTGAAACGAATGAACACAGCTCTTTTCCCCCGCTTGTTGTGAATATTATATGATTGTAATATTTACTCACATTGAACGGATGTCGCACTAAACACACGTCAGCATTAACAGTAAACTAATAGTACAAATCGTGCACAGTCTCCTGTTCCAGAGAATGATATCAGATTTTGTAGCACATTTAAAGCTAAAAGATCTCGGAATATCGTTATAGATTAATTAGTATTTATTAAAGATTCGACTGATGTCCCTGATATGGTGTCCCTAACGGTTCTCTCCAAGGTTCTCTTCAAGGGTCTGTCATACCATGTTTTCTATTTTCCACCTTTCCCTTTCCCCCGTTCTCGCTTACCATTGTTAGATCTTTGATTCAAATCACAATTCGGCAAATGGTCGCCAGTTCTTATTCAACCTCCTTTTCTATCAAGCTCCTTCTTCTTCCATCACGTATTCATTTTTCCCGTTCTTGATCATCTCTTTTCCAGTTCCCTTGTTCTGCCTTTTCTATGTTTCCTCATTAGATCTTTCAGATTCAAATCCAGATTCAGAGTTAATGTAGAAGTTAATTTTTAGAAGTAACACCGTATTCTTCAAGGTTCAATTTCAGGCCCTTTTTTTTTTTTTTTTTCAAGACCTCAAAAATGTCAGCATTTACAAACATACATATCGATCAGTACAGATTTACAGAAGATGCATAAATTAGTATAAATTCAAACAAAATAACTTTTTAAGGTTTTATCCTGGTTTGATTGCTCTGTATGGACCTTGACGCAGATTTATTGTTTGGTTTATATGTAAATAAATTTACATATTATTATTTGGAACACTGTGTTTTTATCATCTTCAGATTACAGTAGCGTTTGATGGCCTGCAGACATAAAGGCCTTGAGTTTGACTGCTAAAATCAATAAAGTTTACCACTGGGCCGTGGACCAGGACCAGACTGTTGATCTTATTTCTTTTCAATTCTTTTTTACTTTCACAGTCTGCAGTATGTTTCATTTATAAAAAATGACCTCTTCTGCATATTCCAATTTCCTGCACTTGCTTCAGTCGCAGTTTTTTTTCCACTAATTCTGAATTATATTGAGTTGAGTTACATATTTATAATATATTTGTTAAATAATTAAATAATATGTATACTAGTGATATGATATGCAACATTTTTGTACCTACAATGGGACCACTGCTCTGAATCTTCAAAACAATTATAACCCGTATGGAGTACCTCTTGCAACAAATTGGTGTATTTTACTGATCTTGATCTCCTAAAGCACAATATCACTATATATATATATATATATATATATTTATATATCCATTCCATATCTACAACTGCATAAGTTATGACTAGTATTAACCCCCACACACACACCACAAAGATCTCTCTTTAATAAGTTAGTAGACATTTCAATCATTTCTTTTGTAGCCAATAAACTCTCCAATTTTCACAAAGCTCTGCCCCCCCAGGATCTCCAGACTCCCGCAGACTAGAGAGTCCAGTGCAGTGGTCAGACTCATAGAGGCGGCCAAAATTAATATCGGGTCTCAGTATAGAGACAAAAAGTGTCAACATTTCATAAACAGCAAAACAGAGTGATACAGGATAAAGTGTGGAAATAAAACTGTAAGTAAATGCAGTACGTTCTGTTTGAGGTTTGGTTCTGTGCTGAGGAAACCTTCAGGATAGACTGAAGGTGCACATCTGGGAGACGATTCCTGGTGTGCTTTAGTTTGTCTTCATTACAGAGAAAGGTTGCTCACACAGACATGGATTTTCAGACATGCTGAATGTTCCCAGGTATAATTGATCCCCAAACAAACTTGTGGACCGGAAGTTGTTCTTACAGATAGGATTTCTCAGCCATGCACAATTTGAAATACAGTTTAAACTCCATGATCATGGCCTATTCATATTAGATTTCACGTTGTTTAGTGCACTTTGATAGAAAGTTTAGAGATCCATCATTCCATCATTAAATGCATTGTTCTTATTTTCTATACAGCTTTAATATAAAGCAAAAAAAAAACGAAAAGTGAAATAAGACATCTGAGATGTTTAATCTTGACAATTTGACACATTTAAGGACACATCTCAGGACATGTCACATTTGAGGACACATCTCAGGACACAGCTCACATCTCAGAACACATTTAACATCTGAGGATCATTTCTCGGACACATTTAAAGCTCGCCATCATGGCGGCTGCAGCCTCTGTAGTGCACTTACAGGTGGGATAGAAAAGCGGCTTTGGAGCGAACCAGGCCGGGGGGAAAAAAAAAAACGCGCATTTATATGACGTCTCACGGCGGACCAATCAGAACGTTGGTCTCTATAAAGGCCCCGCCTCTTGGTCCGGTCGAGAAAGCTGCGCGCGCTCAGTTTTTTTTTTTTTTTGGGGAACCCGTGCCTGCGCTTCCGGGAAAAAAAAAGCGAGCGAGGGAGCGCGAGTGCGCGTGCGTGTAAGTGTGAGTGAATGTGACGCTTGAGACGAGACGGAGAAGAAGCAGAAGAAGGTAAGATCAAAATAAGAGTGTGCACGTCGTTATTGGCGTGTTGTGTGTCTTTTTTTAAAACACGGATCCCCGCGCGCATTCAACGCTTTATCGCGGTCTCACGAAGCGTTCGCGCGCTCAACCGGAAACACACGTCCACGCGCGCGCTGCGTCGCCGAGGCCGACATGTCTGTCCCTATGCTATGCTAAGCTAACGCGCTAAGCACGCGCCGATTACACGCCTTCCTGTTTTTATTTTATCGAGTCGGATTTTTTTTAAATAATGCGGTTTGTTTTGTGAACATTTGTTTCAGCTCGAATCTTTATTTTCAGCCCGGGTTTTATTTTTGGTCCTTATTTCGTTTCTGTTTGATTGAACGCACGAACAGTGCCCCCCTTCTTTCGTGCGGCCGCGTTTCAAACCGCCCCCTTCTTTACTACTCGGGTGCACTCCCCCCTGCGCGAGCGCCGTTTTCTCCCGCCGCGATCAAGTCCCCTCGTGTAGGGAGCACGCCGCCGTTTGGAGCCAGGCCCCCAGTGGGATTTGATTGGACGTTCGCTATTAAAAATAAACCGAAACCTACAGATTAACTTGAATTATCAACACACACACACACACATCGCCCATGTTTATTTTTTACTCGTATTAATTAGATTTTCGACCTTCAATTTGTGTATGGAGTAATATTTTTTTTTTAAAGACAATTAAATTATTCATGCGGTGTCTGGGGTAAGTCAGGAAATTGCGTTAAATGATCCTACAAACACATGAATTCCACATAATACAATGCGAATTCTAATAAATCAGATTTATCACATGAAATGAGAGAATCAGCATCAGAAACAGCATAAAATGTTGGATTTTGCGGCCAATGGATGAACAAAGAGGCTAGCATGGTGCGGCTGATTAGCGCACTTTCAGTGGCGTTGTTCGTTAGCATCATGCTAACCTGAGAAACACCCGGCTTTATTTTTATTTACAAATTAATGATAAAATCCGCATTTAATTTACAGAGAAACAGTGTTTGACTGAACGCTGGTATTTTTTTAGAAGATGTGAAAATATCACACAAAGCCGGTGTGGTCCAGAACCTGACACACAGCGCGGGGGGGGGGCATTAAATCCTATTAAATAGAAATGTTTTATATTTATATCTTTAATAATTAAAGCTAATCACTTGAATTTAATTTGTGTGTTTATTCATTCACACCTGTTTAATGAAAGTCTGACACACACACACACACACTGCACTGGTCAGTGTTTGGACGGTGTTGGTTTTACATCCTGAATTGAGGTCAATATTAAAATCAGTGTCTTTGGGATTTCATGATTTTCAACTCCACATAAGTTTTTCTTAACGTTACCTCACGATCAGGTGATGGATGTGAAGAACCCTAAAGGAACAGGTGTTTGTTAATGATTCTGCTCTCAGGGTCTGGAGACAAACCTTAGATTTTGAGCCATATTTCTATATTGAGTAAAGTATTTAATGCTAACTCTTGACTCGTATCCATGCCTGCTTTAGGGCTGAACATCTCCACATGGTACAGGAAGACATTTGCGATATCGTATGCAAGATGTATATGTGTTACGTTTAGTCCTGGATTTCTGCTTCGTATGGTCAGTTTCCTTGTGAGCAGTAACATATATGGAACACGTACAGAGCACTTGTTTCTATTACAGACTCAAAATCGTACTGATTGTTTGCGGTGTAACGAGGCGAACAGCGAAGGTCGGTGGTTCGATAGGAGCAGTGCATCATGGGAAAGAAACGGATACAAGGATGTGATCGGTTTTTAAACATAATTGTCGTTGTTGTGATTTTGCGGCGCTCCAAACCTGTGACTTTCTTAAGAGGTGTAGATGTTTATATTTCTCTTCTATGGTTATTTGCTGCACAATTGACTGGGGACAAATCAAAGTTGCTGTGGTCCTCATTTGTGAAGTAAATTAAACTCAAGTGTTTGACTTGTATTCGCTTCGAGTTCTACATTCGAGTTTTGAGAGTGTCTCTGTTTCATTTTTGATATAAAATGTCATTACATGGTCCTGTCACTAGAATATTTGGCTTTATCAGGGTTTTCATATTAATTAATTTATTAACCCATAAATTCTATTACGTTTTTGGGCAGGGAAAGATGATAGCTCTCAGAATCTGGTTTTCAACTCTCTGTAACTCGTCCAGGTTGCAGGATTGAGAGATGTCTTACTCGTCGCGGAGTTCCCTGGACTGTAAAGTCTACGTGGGCGACTTGGGCAATGGCGCGGCAAAGGGCGAGCTGGAGCGAGCTTTCAGCTACTACGGTCCTCTACGGAGCGTCTGGGTGGCGAGGAACCCTCCCGGCTTCGCTTTCGTGGAATACGAAGACTCCAGAGACGCCGAGGATGCCGTGAAGGGCATGGACGGAAAGTGAGTCGGCCGGAGTTGACCGTTTTCCTGGCATTGTTTTTATTTGAGGCCGTTTCTCCTTGCTCTGTAGGAGCGTAGTTTTGACGAACACTCTTTACCCGCAGGATGCTCTGCGGGGCGCGCATCCGCGTCGAGATGTCGAACGGGATGTCTCGGAAGTCGCGTTTCGGTCGACCGAGCCGCAGACAGTTCGATCCGAACGACCGCTGCTATCAGTGCGGGGAGACCGGCCACTACGCCTACGACTGCTACCGCTACAACAAGAGAGGCGGCAGACGCAGCAGGTACACTGATGCCCCAATCAACCAATAAAAACAGAGAATTGATGGTGCCCACAAGATGGCGGTATTTATTTCTTTATTTTGCAGGTCTCGCTCTCGGTCCAGATCCCGTGGCCGTCGCTACCACTCTCGCAGCCGTAGCAACGAGCGGTAAGGACGCTGTACACACTGTTACTCGTTCACTGTGTATTTGAAGTTTTTCGGCATGCTAATGGTGTGTGTGTGTGTGTGTGTGTTGCAGGAGGTATCGCTCTCCATCTTACTCCAGAAAGCGGAGCAGGTGAGTTCTGCTGCACATCGTACTTTTCCGGTTCGTAGATTCGTTTCTGCCGTTCACCTAAATGAGTGTGTTTTCAGGTCGGCGTCCGCAGGCCGCTCCAGATCCCGAACCCCAGTTCGACGCTCTCGTTCCCCGGCACGCCGATCCAGAAGTCCTGCCCGGAGGTCTAGAACACCTGTTCGCAGGGCCAGGTATGACCCTGCATACACACGGTGTGGAGGATGTTTTTCGGATGGAGAACTGGGCAGCAGATTTATATTCAGTGTAGAATTGGTCTTAATTCGGCTTTCAAAAATAATTCATATGAAATATTTAATGCTCATTGTGTGAACTTTTTTTACATCTCAATGCACACTTCCTTATTTGCTCTTATAATATGCTCCAATCTTCTGTGAAGATGCTCCTTGTGTGGAGATTCATAGAGATTAATTTAGCCAAGCGTGGTTAGTAATGTCAGGTGCTGATGGAGGTGAGGTGAAGGAGGCCTGGGTTGCAGTCAGCATGGAAACTTCATCCCAATGGTGTTCAGTAGGGTTGAAACTTTATCAGACACTTCCACCCTGTGTAAAGCTGGAACGGTTTTGGTCTCCAGTGGCCATTGTGTCATTTTTACAGAAAATTTTATGAACTTTGTCATTCAGCCAGGCAGCGAGATGTAAAGCAGAGCCAAGTCGTGTTTCTCCAAATGCTCCAATGTGCAGATGTACCATAACAATGAGCTCCGTTAGGTCTTCTGGTCAGGGGGGAAGGTGGTTAGCTCTTCTCAGCCGTCTCAGGAAGTGCAAGCTCTGCTGCTCCTTCTTGGCTTCAGTGAGAATTTTTCAGCCCAAACATTGTGTAGACCCTAAAAAAACATGTTGAATTTCATGTCGGTTTTTCTTTACTCACTTTTTTTCCCTCCTTTTTTTTGTTGTTGTTCAGTCGTTCTCATTCACGTTCCCGCTCCGGCTCCAGACAGAGAGCACGCAGCGCTTCCAGATCAAGATCCAGATCTCGCTCCGTAAGCAAGAAAAGAGACAGGTGAGACCGTCCTGGCCTTCACAGCCCGAGGCTTTTTCAGTGATGTGAACAGTGTTTCAGATTACAACTTATTTAAGAATTATTGGGGGGGCTTTTGAGTACACACTTTAGCATTTAGTAAATCTGGAAATTACCCTTGTTGGGTCGGGAATAATGGAATTGCAGTAACTTTTAGCTTTTAATTGTGAAGCCAGTTGGCGTTCAAGTGGAAATAAACACTGTATAATAGAGCTGGTGTGATATGGTGATGATCTGAACTTATGCCTGTGTGGCTTTTTTGTTTTGTTTTTGTTTTTTAGCCGTTCCAGGTCTGTCAGCCCGAGAAAGAGCCTGACCCCTGATGCCGACTGATTTGGAATGTCCACCACCACCCCTCTCTCTTCCCTCTCTCTCTCCATCCCCTCTTTCTTCAGTGCTTTTCTGCTGTACCTCAGTCAACTGCTGAACTTTCATCACACAGTCGTTATGACTTCTGTTCCATCTCAGACACCTCTTTCGGTTTCAGACATCTGTGTCCACACCTGTATTTCTCTTCTCTCCTGCCTACCTCTTTTTGCCTCTTTTTTTTTTTTCTTTCATCTTTTTTTTGACGCAGAAAGTTTCTCTTCCATTTTAAAATGTATAATTAATGGTTTTAAGCCATTTGTTTTTAGTTTCAGGCCCGAGACTGTGGTCTGTAGTGAGCGGGTCGGTCAGCAGTGTCGGGGTTGAAGGGGGGAAAAAAAAGAATGAGCTATGATTGGGTCAGGGCTTCAAGTGTGTTTGGTTGGTTGTTTGGTTTTTTTTAATTTTTGGTTTTTTTTTTTTTCTTCCCCTGCTAAATTGCCAGTGATCTTTTTAAATAAAGTGAGTCTTTACACATCAGCGTTTCTTCACCGTCTGATTAATTTTTCGTCGGATTGAGGTGCAACCTGCAGGTATAAACGTTTCTCAATTTTACATTTATACGTTTCTTAATCTGTTTTTTTGTGAAGCTGCTTCGCAACATTTTCCAAATACGCAAATGACGTTGTTTCGAGTGAGCTGTAGATCCTAGGAGCCGAGTTTGATCATTTTATATATAAAGATTTTTGTAAATATTATATAAAAATTATAATTTTTTTTTCTCCCCCTTTTCTTCCCGTGATTTATTTGCCGGAAAATGTCCATAATGTAGTGTTTAAGGTATAAATGTTTTAGCTCTAATACCATATTGGAACAAATGTGAATGCAGGATGAAATATTGTGGAAATATAGAAGAGAGAAACGTATTGCGGATATTTGAGTGTCTATTGTTAAAAGTGCTTTACTAATAAAAAGGAATTGAATATTTTAACATCTTATGCTATGGCTTGTCAAATCTCACATTTCCATGTTTATCCCTTAATATTCTGGATTTTTATTTTTTTTACCATCACCGCCCTCGTGATAATTTTCCATACGCAGCCCAGGTATTTCTCTCGCTCGATCACTGTTTCTCAGGTTGTAAAACTGTTTCTCACTGGTAATATAGTAGCTGGAAACTGTTTACTGAATTACTGTTGGACTGCTGGTACTGGAGACTCCTTCCCTTAAATTAACTCTTCCTTAGCAAAAACTAGCAAGTCAACACTTTGGTTTTTTATTTATTGAATATTATTTTTTTATATTCTATTTTTATTGATATCGTTCTTTTTACAATAGACATGGTTTCAAAGCAGTTTTACACAGAACTTGTTTACAGTTGTATAATAGAAGTTTGTTCCTTATTATTATTTATCCCTGATGTCTGAGCCAATGGCGACTGTGGTGAAGAGAAAAACTCAATAATGGCATGAGGAAGAAACCTTGGAGGGTTTCCTCATCATCACCGAATGTTCAATCGTTCCAGTTCTGTTAAGGTGTGTAGTAGTAGGTGCTGAGATGCTGAACAGCTCATGCAGCCTGTGGTCCTGAGCCCCTGTAGAAGACGTGATCTTACAGTCCAAATCCATCTTTAACATCGTTGAGCAACTTAAGAACTTTAAGACTCTTATGCTGTAGATGTCAGTCTCCAATTGAAGAGAGCGCCATCCAGAGGTAGGGCGTCGGGATGAACCCGGGCAGATCCGATGAGATGGACAGGAGCAGTGGTACCTCAGGAGCATGTTAAAGTAACTCCTGTGGTGTCTCAGACTCGAGTCTCTTGTCAGTGAGCTGTTTCTACACACATGACCTGCACCAAGGCTGAACTTGGATTTACACTACTTGCAGCATGATATTTTCCCCTCACTTAAACTAGGAGACCTGAACCTGGTCCAGAGTGGCACTGCCCCTGTGCACAAAGCCAGGTCCATGAAGATATTCCCTACACGGTTTGGAGTGGAAGATCTCCTGCTATGGAGCTGTTAGCCCTATTGAACACTTTTGGGATTAATCAGAATGCTGACTGCACCTCAAGCTTCCTCACCTGTTCGGGACCTGACTTTACTAACACTCTTGTGGCCGGATGAATCTCTATAAAATCTAGTGGAACATCTTCCCAGGAGTGTGGAGTTTATTATAACAGCGAATTAGGACCAAATATGGAATAGGAGGTTCAGAAATCACATACCAAACTTCTGCTCAGCAGTTGTGGAACATGAATCAGGATCATGTGAACTTTGAGACTTATCCTGTGGCTACACCCAGATGAAGTGTGGAGATTCTGGTGATCTTCAAATTTACAAAAAATACAGTGGTATTAATGCAAATCATGTCATTTAACATGGCACGTGCCGAGTTTATAGAGAAAATGCGTTTTACAGATTTGATTTGGTTTATTGTTATAATTTAGTGCCGTGACCCGAAGCACCGAGCAACAGACCTGTTCCAGGGCGCACAGACACTAGAAACACTTTCAGGTTGATTTGATTGACTTTTGCGGTCGGCAGGATTATTTTTTTTTTAAATCATTTCCACCTTTGCCCAGTTTCCTGCACTTGTTTCAGTTGCAGTTTTTTTATGATCTACAAATCAATACATTAAGTTTCTTAAGTAAGTTTTTTTTGGTTTCACTTTCATTATATATAATAATTATATCTATAAATAAATGTGTCTAAGATGTAAAGTGCACATTATTGTATCATGTGGCTTTTTAATGCCGGATGTGTTGGTAAAAGTGTGTGTGGAGGCAAAGTGTAAAGTCTAAAGTCCAGTGGACTGGGCGTTGACGTTGATCTTGATCGTGTGTGTGTGTGTGTGTGTGTGTGTCACTGTGAACATGCTCACTTTCTATTTTTTTTTTTTACACTGACTATGCTTGAAAAAATCATTGAGAGATTGGACTTGAGTGGGCTCTGAGTCTCAAACTTAGACACTAACTCACACACTTAGACACAAACTTGGTCCCCACAGGGGAGATCATTATGGTTTAGTGGTGAAGCCGAGGTTCATACCTGAAGCGTACAAAACCATTTTAAAATCTTTGTTTACACAATTTGTGCCAGCTGTGGTTTCACTATGTTTCCACCAAGGATTTATCTGACTGGACCTCTAGATCAGGGGGTGTCCAATATTTTCCACAAAGGGCCGGTGTGGGTGCAGGTTTTAATTCCGACCAATCAAGTCCACACCTAATTCTAATTGTTTACATTTAAAAGATTTTAATTTGCAATGAAAATGAAACCAGGTGTGACCCTCGGTTAATTGGCCCTTTGTGAATGATGGGACCCCACCCTCCGGTCTAGATGATTAGGATGTAAATTTGCTGGTAGTTGTAACTTTAGACCAGTAGATGGCGCTAGAATTCGTTGCATAACCTCAGGCCATGGTCCTGAAGATACTTCCAAAGTTTTCTGAGGAGGTACAGCCTCGCGTCCTGTTTGGCAGCTTGGTTGGTTAATATTGGCGAACTGTTTTGAAAGATTAAAACTTTTTGAATTACCAAGATGTTGGCATGTTTGAACTTCGGTATAACTCAAACAAAATATAGGAACAATTGATAGGAGGAAAAAAAGTTTTTCACAGTTCTTGAACACATGGTACTTGTCATGGAGGATCAAGATAGATGTATTATGTTGTATGTAACGTGTATGAATGAAACACGAGTTGTGTGTCCACAGATTGAGCTCGCAAAGCATCTCGGAAAGGACCGTTGACTGAGGTAATGCAACAAACTCCAGTGCCCTCTACTGGCCAAAAGTTAACACTATACAAGATATTATAATCTAGACGTAGTTCAATAAATCAGTAGTTAAAACATCACGAGTCTGCAGTGTGCTGAACCTCATGCAAACCTGCATCCCAACATCTCATCCTGTTATCCGGAAAAAGAAAACTCAAAATCAGTTACTTCCCTCAGACTGAAGACGTAGTAGTGAAACATGATTTAACTTCCCATCACAATCATCTGATATTTTTTGTTACACTTTAGTGCCTGAGAGTTTTCCCACAAGATTATTTATTGTGTAGCTCAATGCCTGAAAGAGCAGGAGGTTCAGACAGAACTGAAGGCATCAAAGTGCTCATCAGAAAACTCACCAAATCTCTTCCTAACACCACAGAGGTTTACAAAGTGGGCTGTGAGGAGGATGTTAGGAAGAAAAGAAATAATAGATCAGACTTTTAATGGCATGAAACCAGAACCAGGATGTTTGTCTGAAGTCGTCTGAAAGAAATAAGCAGAAGCTCAGCAGTAGATAAAAGGGTTTTGTAACGGCTTTTATTTAGAGAACAAAAACATTGCTTTTTAAATGTATAATTTGCCACGAAACACACGGCAGATAAGAAAAGAGCTTAAACAATAATAAAAAAAAATGATCAAAGATCAAAACAAACACTACATTTGTACAAAATGAAAAATAGCCATCAAAGAAAAACAGCCATGTTGGGAACTGTGACGGGAGTCGGGGGTCATCCAGGGTTCAGTTTGCGTTCTGGGCCGTAGAGAAACACAGCTTTAGAGTGAACGGGTACGGTCCGGCTGAGAGAGAGAGAGAGAGAGAGAGAGATCAGTCAAATATAAAATACACAAACATTTTCTTACGCATGAGAAGAAAGAAAAAGTGCACAGACTGGTCGCTGTATACGTACTAGGGTTCTTCATTTGGTAGTGGTTCATCACAGAGAGCGCTTCCATGGCGTCGTTGATCGTCTCCCACTCCAGCAGACCCGACGCGCTCCTTTCGCCTGCAGCACCAACACAACGAAACAGAGACACATAATTACCACGTCCACGGTAAAAGAACGCGACGTCGGCGCACCGGGAAGCTACGGAAACGTTCGCATTGTGTTTCGTCCACAGAGACGGCGTTTTTCGGTCAACGAGAACGTAGTCCTTAGACTGTGAAAATGGAGGCTTTAGAAACGAGGGTGCGGTTTTGGTCGGATGTGGGAACGGTTTGGAATATAATCAAGGGGGGTAAATACTTTTTCACAGCACTGTATGTAAGACACAGTTGAGTAACTCCGCTGCTTCCGATGAAAAAACCCGGCACTTGCGCCGTTTTACTCAAGTGCTGACTTACTTTTCCCGGTGAAGAGTTTGACGCTGTTCGGGGGCTTTATGGCGAGCTCTTCGCAGATCTGCGTAAAATAGGAAAACGTTGGTACTATATTTAATGATGTCATTCAATAAATAATAAAGCCATTTCCTACACTAGTGTATTAAAGCCCACAGGTGAGCGTGACGTACCTGGGCGAAGATCTCGGTCGAGCTGTCCGGCTGACCGTTAAAGAAGTGCAGGACGTTGCTGGGCCTCTGGATGCGGTTCTTGGCCGCTTGCTCGGCGGTGCTGAAGCGATTGTTCCTGCTGCCGTGGAAATCCTTAAAGCTGGTGCTGCCGTCCTCCAACTGATACGACTGCCCGGGGATTATAGCCTGCTGCTTAGATACGCTGCAGCACAGGAAACGCTGTGTTACAATCTTATTATGCGGCAGAGTAACAGAATAAATATGGACCAGGAGGCGGATGTAATACGATACATAAAGGACTGTAACGTGTGGCACCATTCACAGCGATCCGATTTCAATTCAACACGTACGAATCGATGGAAAAATACGATCACTTATTGCTTTGGACAGCGTATAATTTATTTATTTATTTTTCTCTTCTCACGGAAGATGCAGCTCTACCTCTGCCATGTTATTCTGTATTCTATGGGACTCTCAGGACACGCCTCGGTCCGTAGTGTAAAGGAAAGCAGTGAAGACGTACCAAATGTTGAGCTTCTGACCGAAGAGCATGGTGTGGTTAAGATGTGAAATGGCTCGCTCCACTGCATAACAATCGCCCATCTCCACCATGGCAGCACCAGGTTTACTCTTCATGAACTTCACCTGCGCATACAAACACGCCTGGGTCATTTCGGCGCCGAAACTTCAGCTGCAGACGTCATGAGAACGGAACAGGTAAAAAGATAAACCCACCCTCTCGACGTTGCCGTAAAGGCAGAAGACGTTGAAAATGCGGTCGGCGTTGATCTTGAACGGGTCGAGGCCGTACAGCATGATGACCGGAGAGTCGGCCTGGGCGGCGTATTCGGGTGGAGGGCCGTGACCGTACTGGGGGCCTCCGTAACGAGGGCCTCCACGGGCCCGGCCTAGAGGGGGCCCTATCCGGCGGCCCTCGTAGTGTGGTGGAGGAGGACCATAGGTCTCATCATAGTGACCGTAAGCACTCTGAGGCCCACCTGCAGTAAAAAGAAAAACTGATGAAACACTGGAAATGCCACTGGACCCATTTTATTACTGCGTCTTTATTTATTTGAATCACATGCTAGTGGTTTGCGAGTCTGTGTACGATGGTACAGTGGACTTAATGGAATAAACTGGGAATGTACAGAATTGCAGTTTAGCCAGTAACAGGGTCAAATTTTAAACTCAGACCTTTTTAAAATCATTAAGAATGAAATTTATTACGATATACCTTTAGCACAAACACATACGTTGGTAGCAACTGGTCTTAAACCCGAAACACTTTTTTTCAGCCAAGTATCGTTAAACTGGCACTTTCCCGCAGCAGAAATCTGATTGGCTGTTGTATGTTTGTCTCATTTGTAATCGTAATACAGAGAATTACATTATGAGTAGCGAAAGAAAGAACTACAACATCACGGAAACTAAAACCATTCTAAAAAGGTCCTGCTGGAGTGTTTCAGGGAGGATTAGAGGCAGCGCGACATGGACGTTGGAAAATTAAGACCTGTTTAATATTTAACAGCAAATTTAAAACTTTTAAAAGCCTAAAATTCACACTTAGATTTCAGCAACTGCAGAAACCTGACAGGAAAATCAAACGTAGTTGAAAAAAAAAGCCCATCTTGTTGAGTATCCATGTAAATTCCATAAATATTATGTTTAATATTTTTAGTTTTCTTGTGATGTGTGTAAGCTACTGTGCAACAAAATCGGTATGTTTATACATGCATGTTCATATGATACGGTTTGTATAAATTTCCCGAAATTTCTAATTAATTCCCATAAATTAAAATAATTTCCAAAATCCCCACATAAATTTTCTGTCTCTTTGCAACCCTAATCATGCCTAGGTGCGTAATTAGTACGAGTGGTGTTAAATCCCGGGTCATTTGGTGAGGAACTTGGCCATGCGCAGCAGGTGCAGCGTTAAAGCTGGCGTCCATCAAAGTGAGCAGGCCAGGCCACTGTGAGACGTGAGAGTGAGTGTGATGTGACTAACCATATTCAGGTGGGTGGTCTCCAAGCAGAGCTGGCTGCCTTTGGCGCTTGTTTGGGTTTGTAGTGGGGTCTGACAGAAAGAACACACACACACACACACACACACACACACACACACACACACACACACACACACACGAGCCAATCAGCTTGAGGGGCAGCACACAAGAACCAATCAGATTACATGTGGGGGAACAACAGGCTAGGGGGTGGGGCAGTGCAGTTGTGATCATGCAGGGGAGCCTACCAATGCGTTAAACACCACATGGTGGGGCAACGTCGAGATCAGATTAGAAAATTCGAGGTTTATCGATCAAGCCGATTACCCGTCCCAACACATTTGCTTAAGATCTCACTCAAAAATACAACACACCTTGAGTACTGTTCCAAGTGCCGTCTGAATCAGCATCTGTACAGACACAGGTATACACACATCAGACATGCAGCAAAAAAATAAATAAAACAGGGGAAAAAAACCAAAACATTAGAGTTGACTTCTGCAGCAAAAACAAATGATCTCAAATCAAGTGGGACACGTTTCTCACACTACTTCATTGTAAGCACTTGAACTGCTAGCAAGGCAACTACCTGAAATATATACACATACGTCTTAGCATTTAGCCATCAAGCTGCCTACTAATTGGCACGTAGCATTTTAAAAATGTGACCTCAGAGGGCATCTGTCCAACACTCGGGTTTGCTGCTTGTACCGTGTCACAGGGCGACATAACACCCTTTGAGGAGAGCGCTATCTGCCCTCTTCCACATACACAAGCTCACTAGTGAATATAACCTGCGATGTCCCAACAATAGATTGAGCACTATTGTGTCACAGCTACGACCTTCTTAATGGTCTGGTGCACCAAAAACAACGAAGCGCAAGGGCTCGGAGAAGGTCTTCTTTCCTGGGCATCGTTAGAGGAACGCATTTGAATCTCTAGTTTGTTCACAAGGTCCCACTTGTTCCTTTAAATCCTAAAAGAAGTGAGTTAATAAAAACCACCACGGCACTTTTTTGTTTTTTTTTTACGTGTAGAGCGGAAATAGTCTTTATTCAACAAACACACCAAGCATGACTAGCAACAGGGGGGCGACTCATGCTGTATGCAAAGCTGCCAGGGCTGAAAAGGCCAAACAACTGGCGCGACTCAGCGAGGCAGGGTGTTTTTGACGGCGGTACGTACTTACAGCGGGTTGAGATTCCTCGCCACAAAAACACCGACACACAACCTGAAGATTCCAGGGGGCGTCGTCTTTTGTTCCGTCTTTTGCGCTTTACTTAAGGCGTCCGAGCGCTTTGAGAGGGGTTTCCGCGGCGGGGTTTCCCAGGCACGCGCACACACACACAGTGCTTACCGTTCAGAAGGAGGGGCTGCAGACACAGCGGCAGGGGGTTTTGAGGACGGACGCCACTGTCGCGGCCGAGCTAATCCGAACCTGTGTCACACGGAAGGCGTAACAGCAGTCAGAACACCATTCGCCGCTCTCGAGGGGGTGAAAGAGTTAGCAAAGAGAGGGAGGAGCAAGTGAGAGAAAGGAGAAGAGAGAGACAGAGGAGGACCTGATTCCTTAGAGTGAGAGAGAGAGAGAGAGAGAGAGAGAGAGAGGGCTTAAGGAGGGATGACGGGGCTCTAGCTACATGTTCGGTGCTCGTGTCTTCGTGTACACTTCAGTGATCCTTTCCGTGTGCTGAAAATGTGCTGTTGGCCGCAGTGGTGTCCGGCGAAGGGGGTACTGTGATGCTCATGACCATGTTGGAGCTCGGTGTGCACTGTGTTTGTGCGGTGACGGATTGGACTACGGGTGTGGAGAAGTGACATGCTGTTTGCCGCGTCTATAAGGGATGGTGTGGTGAGCAATGACGATCTGGACTCTGGACATGGGTGGTGTGGAGTGATCCTGACGTGATGTGCGCTGACGATGATCCTGGCGTGGTGTGTCGTCCTGGACTCTGTGTGCTGCTGCGGTAATGTGAGCTCGGCGGCGCCCCCCGCGCGAAGCTGCTTGTGTCGAGAAACTCTTGGAAGTGGAATGGCAAATGTCTGGTCGGAACTCAAAATGTGGAGCGACGGTGGCAAAAACAAAACAAAACGACCAAACAAACAAAAGCCCGCACACCAAAGAAACGAGACATTAAGACAGGGAATAAACACAAGGTATGATCCTTCCACTCAATCTGGCTCGGTGTCTGCGTGTCATGTTTGCTCCTGGTTGACTTGTGGTGAAGTGTGCGGAGGAGGAAGGAAAGGAAAAAAAAAAAAGAAGTCTTCTCTGATTGGCTGTAATGTACGAGTCAATAAAAGACCATCCCCCAGATAAGGTGCTAAACCAGAGAGGGTCGTCTTGACCAGGAGTGTTTCACGTGAGGTGTTTCTGTTCCATGTAAATTTGCCATCGACATCATTTTGAGGTGTTTCCATGTGGTGTTTTTCCATGTGATGTTTGACGTTTGAAGATGTGCCTCCATGTGATTGTTCCACAGTGTTTGAAGTTTCGGTGTGTTGGTTTTCTGGAGGGACGTAGTATATGAATGCCGCTTGAAAAAAAATGTCCTGTGTGGGTTTTTTCTTGTGTTGTAGACACAATGTTCGGTAGAAACTAAATGGTAAATGCTTCCTTTTTGTTATTAAAAACAGGAATTCTTAAAATCGGTTACAATGCCGTCGTTTAGAGCAATGAAACACTAAATAAAAACAATCAAAACTCCTCATCCAAAGGGGCTTCAGCAAGTTTCACTAACACACACACAAAGTATCAGACACTCCCCTTCAAATGGGGTTTGAGAGAGGTGTGAATGGGGCATGGGCCAGACCATTCGTTATTCACCTCACCACCAATTCACACCTCCAGGATGGAGGTCAATGGCCATCAATTGCCCTCAAGTTTAAATGGGGGGTTGTTTGCTTTAGGATTGGGGTCCCATGAAGTTTCATTGATACCAGTTAGGGGAACTGATGAAGCCCCTCAGATGAACGGAAAGCAATCCCACTTTATCTACTGTGACCTGAGCAGATGAAATCCCTCACTCAGGAGCGTGTGTAGACCACTGTATATCAACACACAAGCTAAGTGTTACATCTTTATTCCAGATCTTAGCATACAGTTTCCTCATGGACCTTCAGCAGGCACCTGGTTAAACCCATCACTAGACTCAAACGTTCAGCTTATCGCCACAATTTGCTTTTAAAGCCGGTAGAATAAAAGACCAAATCAAAGCCAAGTGGTTTTTAGAAAGATCTAACAGTAGAAGAACCATCTCCACCATGTTGTGTGCTCTGGGTGCAGCGTCATGCGGAGAAACCGGCGGTGAGCGAAGGGAAAGGGTGGCTTCCTCTTACCGAGTGTGACGCATGCTTGTGTGTGTTCGACACGACACGGGTGACATGCGGACTGGTGGTGAAAACACATACTAGAGGCTAAAGTGAGTGTGTGCGCGTCAGCTTGCGCGGACCATACAGATAGAACCGAACGGCCGTGTACGTGTGAACAAATGAGCTGAAGTGACACGACTGTGAAGTGATATTTCGTGAAGTCCACAGTGATGTCACTACAGGAAGAGTAACCACAAAACTAGTCCCAGGAAGTGTGTACATATAAGGTGTGTGTGTGCGGATTACCTTGGCCGCTCAGACTAGGGTTGGTGTAATCCCAAGTGTCCTGGTCGTTCTTAAAGACATTAAGACGTGTTGGCTGGGGGAGAAAATAATTTTATTTTAGTATTGATGCCCAGAGTGGACGCCCAGTTAGAGATTAGATCACAATATTCATGACTGACCTTGGCGTATTCGATTTTGAGGGTGCAGCAGCCGGAGTAGATATCGGCCCCGTTGAGCGATGCTTTCGCTCTCTGAGCACTTTGGACCGAATCAAACGTGAGCAGCGAGTTAAGGATTTCACACGCATGCTCACAATAAACAAAAATCCTGAACATGCAATACAAAATAGAACCACTAGAGGGTGCAACAGATCGCAGTCACTGAGCATTTTCTTAATAAGTGGATCTTATTTTTTTATGCAAGTTTTTTCCTGTTGTTTCACGTAAACAGGGCGTGTTAATCAAAACAACGGCTAGCGGAGGAGCAGAAGAATTTAAAACGTCTCCCGCATCGTTTAAATCGTGCGTGTTTGACCACCCCCTAGATTTGCCTCTTTTGTCGCCGAGCCGAAAATTTATCCGAACCGTGATTTAAAAACCCGCGGGTTTTGCATTCATTGCACCGCTCATTCTAGAAAAGTTTTGAGAAAACGTGAGTTTCGGGAAAGGATATTCCACCATGGCCTGGACGCCGTTCTTCCTGAAGATCACGATCCTCTGCACGGGGCCGCAGTTATTACAGATGGTGTACAAGACGTCCTGCGGAACACAAACGACACGTTTCTTACCAAACCATGCACACGCACCATCTTATACACTCCCGAGCGGACCGAGGTGTGTTACCGTGGTGATAGGGTAGATCGGGTTCATGATGGTGAACAGCAGGATGTTATTGACGCTGGGGGCGTCGCCCGAGTCTCCGGGACGTGAGATCTTCTGACTGGTGGAATAGTTGATGTAGCAGGGACGGCCAGCGATGTACACTTGGTTGTCGTTAGCGTACGTCACCGCGTTGCACGACCCGCCCATGTCCTCGTACTCCACCAGAGCCTGGCGCTTGTTCGGCATCAACACCACGTAACTACAAACACACAAAACAACATCAATCAGCATGAACAGAAAGTCGCTCTCACGATGTACGAGAAATGAGTCCGGGGTTTACCTGATGGTGCCGAACTCTCTCAGCGCCTCCACCAGGTCAGACTCAGTAATACCGTCCACCAGACCCCTGATGTGCACCACGAGTGATGGGAGGGGCTTATGGGGGTCCTCATAAACTTCCTAAACACACAGGTCAAAAGGTCAGTATGAAATAGAATAAGTGGCAAACAATAAAACACTTCTTAAAAAGGGAAAAATTTGACCTTTCACACGTTAAATTATGCTGAAATAAGAACACGTTTCTACTTATTTACATTACTACTATTACTACAATTTATTTACATTAATTACAATAATTAAATTATGCACAAAACACAAACTCAAACGCTTCTATAAGTCAAATAGGGTTTAACAAAACATTTATTAAAATCTCCCTTTTTAAAAATCAACGTTTGCACCAAATTACAATTTTACATTTTACAACAACCAGCAGTTTTGTTTTGCTTTTCTTCCCCCTGAAACTGAACCAAAACCGCGGTACGAACCGAACCGTGGATTTTGTACGGTGTAATATTTATACATATGCGGGCGCACGCGCTAATGCAGACTAGCTTGCTAACATTAGAACAATAAGAGCTGAGCGAAATATATAAAACAAATAACCCCCCAAAATACAACGGCAATTAGATGCAAAATAGAAACACGAGAAAAAAAGAAATACGTGGAAAAACTCTATAAAATGTAAACACACAATTCCTCACGATTACCGCAACAACGCGCCTCAAACAAAAAAAAGGCTAGCGTGTTAGCATGTTAGCATCCCCACAACCCCGGAGCGGACTCTTTCTCCGGTTACACTAAACACATTTCTTCCGGTTTATATCGCATTAAACGCGGATTCGGAGACCGGAGAAAACCCGCATACCGTGGTCATTCCTTCGCTGTCAGTTTTTTGCCTTTTCGTGGCTCTTCCTCCCTCGCTGTAGTAGCGGCTCGTTGCGGCGGCCATCTTGTTCCGAGTACAGCTTTTTTAAAATGGGAGCGGAAGAACGGCGGCTCGGATGAGGACAAACAGCGAAGCGGAAAAACGAAATGGCGAAAGCGGAGCTCTGCAGAAGGACAAAAAACCCAAAGGGGCGGAGCCTGACACGTTCTAACTCCTCCCATTCCCGTTTCTCATTTGCTGATAAAGCACTCGGAATATTGACCACGCTAGTTTCTGGATTGTTTTCATGCACTTTCTTGATCCGATTGATTACAAATAGACATGTGTATTCGATAATGCAACAAATCGCGACGGAAATACAACCAAAGGGAAAAAGCTATCTTTCGGCTGCTCCCATTAGGGGGCGCCACAGCAGATCATCCGTCTCCATACCCCCTGTCCTTTACATCTGCCCCTTTCAAACCATCTACCTGCATGTTTTCCCTCACCACATCCATAAACCTCCTCCTTGTTCTTCCTCTTTTCCTCCTTCCTGGTGTCTCCATCCTCAGCATTCTCCTACTGATATACCCCATGTCCCTCCTCTGCACATGTCCAAACCATCTCAATCTCACCTCCCTCACCTTGTCTCCAAAACGTCCTTCATGCACTGTCCCTCTAATAAACTCATTTCTAATCCTGTTCATCTTCGCCACTCCCAACGAACATCTCAAGATCTTCAGCTCTGCTACCTCCAGCTCCACCTCCTGTCTTTTACTCAATGCCACTGTCTCTAAACCATACAACATCTCAGGTCTCACCGCAGTCCTATAAACTTTCCCTTTCACTCACAGATACTCTTCTATCACAAATCACTCCTGCTATCACTTTTCTCCACCCACTCCACCCTGCCTGCACTCTTTTCTTCACTTCTCTAACACACTCTCCATTACTCTGCACTGTTGACCTCAGGTACCTGAACTCCTAAACCTTCTCCACCTCTTCACCCTGCAACCGCACCCCTCCACTGCCCTCCCTCTCATTCACACACATGTACTCTGTCTTACTCCTACTGACTTTCATTCCCCTTCTCTCCAGCATGTACCTCCACCTCTCCAGGCTCTACTCAAACTGCTCTCTACTCTCACCACAAATCACAATATCATCCACAAACATCATAGTCCACGGAGACTCCTGTCTGACCTCGTCCGTCAACCTGTCCATCACCACTGCAAACAGGAAAGGGCTCAGAGCCGATCCTTGATCCAACCTCCACCTTAAACCAGTCTATTGTTCCTATTGCACACTTCACTGCTGTCACACTGTCCTCATACATGTCCTGCACCACCCTCACATACTTCTCTGACACACCTGACACCTGGTGTCATATCAAGGATTTTTTTTTTCTCTTTTTCAAAAAGCCCGTGACGAGGTCTGCCATGTTAACTCCTCCTCCCTTCTTTCATTAGCTTAGACTTGGCATAGAGACCACACCCATTTCTCTCTCTCTCTCTCTTTTTTTTAACTGTAATAATTTCTGTTGTAAAAATGTCAGCAATAATAAATACCATATAAAAACAGTAAACAAATATTTAATAAACATTTTCAAAGACATAAATAAAACACCAAGAATTAAATACCAATTTGAAAGCTTTTTTAATTGCAAATAAAATATACACTGATTAATGTTCACGTATTTATTTGTGCATGTTAGTGGTGCTTAAAAAGCATCAACATTATAATCTTGCATACTTATTATTATTATTATTATTATTATTATTATTATTATTACATTTTGAAATGCAAATACATTTAAAAGAAAACGTGTCCGGTTCACACACGTCCTGGCGAGGTCTTTTCACAATTTTAAAGAGACATGAGATTATGAAGAACATACTTCAGCGAACAGCCTCATCTTCATCTTCATCTCACTGCTGGTGCAGCCAATGTTCAGCGTCGCGATGTCCTTGTGCAGTGCATTGTGGGTAATGCGCAGTACCATGTCCTGAAGCTTGGGACGTTTTGTAAAACGGTCGACGTCCCGACACACAACGTCCGCCCAAAACCTGGAGAGATCGTGATGAATCCAACATGGCCGCCTGCACCCCCTGTAGCGTGGTAGGATGACGTGCTCGTGGTTCGATCAATCTTTAGTTTGTTCGGTATCCTGCGCTGCGATTGGCTGGATTTGTGCGGCGGTGGAGATCGTTCCCGCTCTGTGGGCGAGCCGCTGCAGGACGAGATCGGCCGTGCTGCTGAGACTGTGCTGTGAGGATAATATACCAAGAATAAATAAACAAATCAAAACACACTTTTCATGTTTCATCATCACACACTCTTTCCATAAAATAAATTTTTTATGAAATAGCTGTGAACTAACAGTGACCTGTAATATATGCAGTCCCTTTATGGTCAGGATGGCCAGCTCCTTCAGTCCGTCCCCAGTCAGGTCCAGGTAGATGATTGACAGCAGGGGGCTCTTAAAGCTCCGCCTCCATATCAGCTGGAACTGCCCGTCCATGCTGCCTGTCGGCTGCTGGAATTTGTAGCAGAGCAGATCCTGTAGAGGGGGGACGCAAATGTGTTTAGTGAGTACCTCGTGTGTGTGTGTGTGTGTGTGTGTGTGTGTACATAAATATGACTTGTACCTGTCCATAGGTTCCCAGCAGCACCTCCAACTGTCCATCAAAGTCCAGGTCAATAATGAGGGCACACAGCGCTGCATCACTCTGATCACTTCCTGCCAAACACACCGGCCTGCTGACACCACAACGCTCGACATCTCTGACCACACACACACACACACACACACACACTCAAATTCA
Organism: Silurus meridionalis; assembly: GCF_014805685.1. Classification (NCBI taxonomy): domain Eukaryota; kingdom Metazoa; phylum Chordata; class Actinopteri; order Siluriformes; family Siluridae; genus Silurus; species Silurus meridionalis. The sequence goes on along the minus strand of NC_060908.1, from coordinate 15,934,863 downwards.
TACAATTTAAAAAAGAACATAAATATATACGTATAGTTAAAAAGGCATCTGAGGTGCACCTGTAAACCACCGCCATCTCTAGAGTGCTGCTGACCAACAGGTTATACTCCATCACCTGATTCCCCTGATCTACACACACACACACACACACACACACACACACACACACACTTACATATACACCACAAACACTTGCAGTTTTTTGTGGTCCAATACAGGACATTACACACACACACACACACACACACACACACACACACACCGCATGTGCTGCTGATCTCAGCCGCCACCTTCAGAGGGAAAAGTAACACTGTGGATATGGGACTGTCCTGCTGCAACCGCCAACTCTGGAGGATCTCTGAAACACACACACACACACACACACACACACACACACACACACACACCATGATGTGTAAACCTTCACATAGTGTATTAAATCCTGTTCATAAATACGTGCTGTTGCATTACGTGTGTGTGTGTGTGTGTGTGTGTGTGTGTGTGTGTGTGTGCGCGTTACCAGGTCCTCTCTGGTTGACGAGCGCGAGCCCCACGCAGCCGTTCTGACAGCCGAAGGCCGTGAGCCGACGACTTCCTTCGATGCTCAGAACGTTCATCCACAACACACTGCAGCACGCACGCACACACACACACACACACACACACACACACACACACACACACACACACACACACACACACGTTAGTCTACTACTACATTAATTTGTTTGCGTTAGAAGTGAGCAAAAATATTCGACAACTCTTTCAAGTGGAAAGGAATGAAGTCATCAGATATCACGTCATGCCATGTCACGTCACGTCACGTCACGTCACTTCAGAGCTGAGGGGAAATAAAAGTAGCAAAGGAATCAAAGACTCACTTGCTGGGCAGATCGTTCAGCTCGGGGAAGAAACGCTCTACTGGCTGCTCCTCAAACTGGTGCAGTGAAGCGTTCTGCCAATCAGAGAGCAGGAGAGAGATGAATCAGCCAATCAAATTTCAGACAGATCATTCTACAAAAAAACTAACAAAAAAAACAAAAACAAAACAAAAGAACAAAACACAACGCACTAGGGGCGACCCCGAATAGTCAAAGACTCGATGCTTCTAATTATTATCCATGATGCTGCTTTTAGAACATGCTCTTATGCCGAATACACACACACACACACACACACACACACACACACACACACACACACACACACAACCTACCTCTTTATAGAGATGTATGCGCTGATCGTGGCCACTAAGCAGAAATACGGTCTCTCGCTGACCTTCTTCATACTGCAGCCTGCAGTATAAACACACACACACACACACACACACACACCTCTATTTTCGTCAGGTAAAAAAATTTCACAAGTGTTTGAATGTGAAAGAACGAGTTAATCTGGCAGAAGGTGCACTGAAGGAACATGTACACTCACTCGGTGTGATACAGCTGAAAAGGAGTGAACTGCAGCTCCAGGTTCAGGCAGCTTTCTGTGAGGAACACAAACCATCCGTCTTTATATCACTCTGTCCTCTACATCTGCCTCTGTCAAACCAACCACCTGCATGTCTTGCCTCCATTCAATTATCCACCGATCCATCCATCCATCCATCCATCCATCCATCCACCTCCTCCTCCACCTCTTTTCCTCCTGCCTGGAGGCTCAACCCTCAGCTTGATATCCCCTACAGAATTTCCCCATGTCCTTCATCTGCACATGACCAAACCACCTCTCCCTATGTCCCTAAAACGTCCTCATGTCCATGTCCAGTTCCTCCCCATCAAAACCTCAGCATCTTCAACTCCAATCAATCCATCAGTACTACTGAATAAACACGTGTGACTTACGAGCGATGGACTCCAGGTTGAACTCTGATCCCGGCTCGTACTCGCAGTAGATGTTCAAGAACGGCGTCGCCTTATCACCCGAGTCCTGGGAGAGAGAAAACCATAACCATTTTACACTGATCCCTCCATCCTCTACCACTGCACCACTGATCCCTCCATCCTTTACCATTCCATCACTAATCCTTCCATCCTCTCCCACTGATCCCTCCATCCTCTACTACTCCACCACTGATCCCTCCATCCTCTACCACTCCACCACTGATCCCTCCATCCTCTACCACTCCTTACTGATCCCTCCATCCGCTACCATTCCACCACTAATCCTTCCATCCTCTCCCACTGATCCCTCCATCCTCTACTACTCCACCACTGTTCCTCCCATCCTTTACCATTCCACCACTGATCCCTCCATCCTCTACCACTGCACCACTGATCCCTCCATTTTCTACCATTCCATTACTAATCCTTCCATCCTCTCCCACTGATCCCTCCATCCTCTACCACTCCACAACTGATCCCTCCATCCTTAACCATTCCACCACTGATCCCTCCATCCTCTACCACTGATTCCTCCATCCTCTACCACTGCCCCACTGGTCCCTCCATCCTCCACCATTCCACCACTGATCCCTCCATCCTCGATCAGTGGTGGAGTGGTAGAGTTGGATCCACATACGGCTAAAAACACTAGGTGTCCCAATACCTTTGTCAATATAGTGTATATTTAGAGCACATGATTAGATCAGGACTGAAAAATCTAAAGTTAATCTGAAGGTTGAATGAAAACCAGGAGAGGTTTAAGTGCACCTTGATGAATGTGATTCCCACCACCAGGCCTCTGTGAGGAGCAGATTTGTTGAAGGCATCGATGGACACGATCTCAGCATCGACTGGGAGAGATAATACAAAATAACTGAACAGTTCGGAAAAAACGCAGAAGTAAAACAGTCTGGTGGATCCCAGTCCGAAACTGATGGACTAGATTTGATTTAAGATGAACATCATGAACAGTTCCACAGCTCTGGAAAAAAAAATCTAGTTTTTCTTAAACCTGAATCTCTACATAAATGGCAGCCATTGAATTCCAGTGTCTACTGAATTCCAAGACAGAAACACCTCATTCATTTAATGATATACTGATCAACCCTCCACTGAGCAGGATGACCACCAAGTGACCTACAAAGTGACCTGTCACTTTCTACAAATAAATGCTGTGAATGACAATGTGTTTATTTGGGATTTGGCAGAAAATGTCCTCAGTATTAGAAAAAATAAATGTTTTACATATAATGATTATTTACTGTAGGGCTTTTTAAGGCTGCTAACCTCTGGAAGAATGAAGCAGGGCTTAAAGAACAAACTTAATATGTTCGTGAGGGAACTCAGATTTTAACATGTTCCACATATAAACCAAGAATTGCATTTGGTAAACATGTGCACCATACCGAAAGTCCGGTACCGAAACAGTTCGGTACGGACACGTGTACCGTTACACCCCTACTATTTATTAACATTTCACTAGAGCTGATCAATGCATTATGTGGTGATGATGCTGATGATAATGATGATGATGATGATGGTGGTGGTGGTGGTGATGGTGGTGATGGTGATGTTGGTACCTGGTATGTAAGTGAACTGCACCTCTTTAGCCACAGGTCGGATTTTTTGCTGCAGGTCCTGATATCGGAAACAAACCACTTTTCCCTTCAGCGTGGCGGCCAGCAGCTCGTCTTCTCCCGCTTGGCACAGGCCGTAAATATTACTCTGTGACGGGAAGCGACTGAAACTGTCCTCTGCAAACGGACACAAATCTTCAGCGTCAGCCATCATCATCCCAAAGCCCTACTTCATTCAACTTCACTTCAAGTTCCCCAGAAACAAAACTTCCGGGTTGGAGGCGGTTGCTAAGTGAATTCTGCCAATCAGACGCAAGGTCCGTCAGGCGACCAATCAGATTCAGTTATATACCGTGACGCGCTATGTAAAGCCGATCATGCACGAAGATGCACGAAGAATACCGAAAACAGCACATATTTTCTATATGAAGTTTCTCTTAAACGGTATGATGCGGTGTGCTTTTTAATTATTATGCAAATTATATAGAATTACATAATAATTGAACAAATTATTTTTTTTATCGGATTGGTTATTTTAAACAACATTTAAAATGTAAGTAATAAATCATTAACTTAACTGATGTTAGTTATAACAATAAATATATCTAACGATTTCAATCACATTACTAACTAATTAACAACTAATTAATGCTTATTAATCACCACCAATAAATGATATTAGATTATTTTATAATGTGTGTGTGTGTGTGTGTGTGTGTGTGTGTGTGTGTGTGTGTGTGTGTGTGTGTGTGAAGAAAAGTTGATATATAAGAGAGCGCATTACCACTAGAGGACAGTCATGCTGTCGTACCAGGAACACACTGTAGTGAAATTCTCCATCCACCGTTCATGATGCAAACTGTTAGTTCTACACAGAAAAGCCTGGAAACTGTCCCGGGGAAGTCAAATCATATTTTAACTCCTAAAATGGCAATAAAGAACTTGGTGTCATCTCAAAGTGGTGTTCAAATTGTATACCAACTCTGTGAAAAGCGTAATAAAATATTGTTGTGGACAAATAAGAAGTCTAAACTTGTTGAAATATGTCTGCCACTTGAACTCCAAGAAGCATTTACGTAAACATGAAAAATGTATGAGGCTTGTGATTGTCATAAAATTATCCGCTGCAGCAGAGGTAGCCCTCTGTGTCGGTTTTCATTAGAGTCTGTTTCATGACAGGGTTTGGAGATATTGAAGATACATTACAATTTATTTTTAAAGTAATAAGAAAGGTGTGTCCAGAATTGTGACTGATACGGAATGTTTGTATATCTATCTATCTATCTATCTATCTATCTATCTATCTATCTATCTATCTATCTATCTATCTATCTATCTATATATCTATATGCATGTGTGTGTATGTGTGTGTGTGTGTGTGTACACAAATAAAGTGTGTAAGAGGGGGACTGGAGAGTGTGTTTTGCATGTGGGCTGTGTGTGCACTTCTTCAGGGATTAGGAGTGTGTGAGTGATTGGTGCTGACAGCAGTGTGTGTATTACTGGCTGGCCAGGAGATTAAACCCGTTCTTTTTAGGCTTCCTAATCTGGATTATCAGATGCCGTGTGCCAGCAATGACGTGTCTCACACTCTTTCTCCACCTTTCTATCGTTCTGTCTCTCTTTCTCATTTCCTCTAGTTCTCTCTTTCTATCTGACTCTGTCGACCTTACGTTTCATCACATTGTCCATTTTTCCAAACTTCATCATGTCTCTCTCTGTTTTGCTTACAGTAGTCATCTCCGTACTCCGTACTAGGAGCAATCCCTTTGCAATGTGTGTGTGTGTGTGTGTGTGTGTGTGTGTGTGTGTGTGTGTGCATGCACGTGTGGATTAAAGGATAGTCCACTTCCATAATTGCTTGTATGGCTGTCTAGCTGCTGGTGGCCAGATGGACGCCCCGTCCACCCACATCATCCTCCTGAAAACTTCCCAGTTCACAAACTGAGCATAAAAACAAGAAAAGAATTATGTTTACTCTGTAATATTTTAAATATATTTACATAAATAGCATAAATCCACCATAAATAAAAGCTTGGTAATGCTAAATGGACTTTCTTACATTACTGATGGTCTGAACTACATTACAATAAATAAGTTATTGTTTATAAGGGTTTAGCATTTTGCCTGTTAGCTAACATCACATTTACAAGCTAGCAAAAACAAATAGTGTGCTAATCTATTAAACATTGTTAAACTATTCAGCTATAGCCATGGTTTGGTTGTTTCAACATGCTGGAAAAAAGAAAACTGCATCTGTCTAATGTCCTAATCAATAATCTAAGATACATTTTTCCAAACATTTTGTGACCAATCATCTAAAAATCCTCCGATATTGTTTTATAATCTTTTGTAGATGCTTTAATATTGGTGCCCAGTCTTTTAAAATGCTCCACAGTTACTGTCCAATGCTCAAACGTTACTGTTCAGTGTTCTGTAACAGTTCTAGTGTCATTGTGCAATATTCAAAACAGAAGTCAAATTTTAGAGTCAAATCTTCTGAAAAAGACTCAAATGTCCAAAGATTTGAAAATGCTTTAAAGGTTACTGTCGAATCTTCAAAGGAGTTCTGTGTTCTGTGCAATATTATCATGTATCGAAGAATGGATGTGTGAATGGATCAAGCAATGGAAGAATACATTGGATGGATGGATGGATGGATGGATGGATGGATGGATGGATGGACAGATAGATCTTTATATATAAATTAATGCATTGGAATGATTCACGCAGGAAAATGTTATAAATATTTGTATAATTCAGAGAGATGAGCTAATTTAGACTTCAAATATGCAGTAATTTTACTGTCCAAATTTATTTATGCATTAATTGACCCAGTCCTCCATCCATCCATCCATCCATCCATCCATCCATCCATCCATCCATCCATCCATCCATCTATCCATCTATACATTCATCTGTCCATTCATCCATCCATACAGACATCCATCTAGGCACCATTAGGCCAATTCATTCATTATCACATATACCCATCCATCCATCCATCCATCCATCCATCCATCCATCCATCCATCCATCCATCTATCCATCTATCCATCCACTTATCCATCCACTCATCCATCCATTCATTAATCCATCCATCCAATAAATCCTGCTTTTCTATGAATTTATCCATTAATTTCTAGGTCCATCCACACATCAATTCATATTTCCAGCCATCATTACATTTATCCATTACTTCATTTATACATCCACTGTCCCAGTCATCCATCTATCTATCTATCTATCTATCTATCTATCTATCTATCTATCTATCTATCTATCTATCTATCTATCTATCTATCTATCTATCTATCTATCTATCTATCTATCTATCTATCTATCTATCTATCTACCTATCTATCTATCTATCTATCTATCTATCTATCTATCTATCTATCTATCTATCTATCTATCTATCTATCCATCCATCCATCCATCCATCCATCCCACTTTCCACAGTAAGGCCTCTCTCTGTCTTTTTGAGATCTCTGTCCATCATGTTTCTTTAAACTGAATTCAGCTGCATTCTGTCATGTGAGACACATCTTCACGTTTTGACAGAAGAAACATTTACCTGAATGACTTTTTTTTAAGACAAATTCACTTTCCAAAGTAATTAAAAAGGTACAGAAGAATTAACACTTCACTGACATGGTCCTCTGAAACTTACCTTCTCTTTCAGTGCGCTCTGTCCATCCTCTTCTCCTCTTTCTGTCCCACTGATGAGAAATGACTATTTTCCCCCTTTATCCTGTACTAAGAGACTTATTGAGATTTATTTGAGATAAAGCACATCATAATAAGTCAGCCCAACTCTCTCTCTCTCTCTCTCTCTCTCTCTCTCTCTCTCTCTCTCTCTCTATCCATCTCTCTATCATTCTCTCCATGTGTGTGATTAAATAAAATATGTAAATGCAGCATGAGAAAATTAGTTAGTTTTTTATAAGATAATACATAAAGACTCAAATAATTATTACACATTATTGGAATATTGTAAATATAAATGTATAAATATATAAAAAATAAAATATCAGTGATCAGTTTCATGCAGCTTTCGAGTCGATCATGGAAGCAACAAGTGTGATTCAAAAAAAGAGCTTTTTAGGTTTCGTGGATGAATCGTTCTCATGCTGAAGTGAAGAGATTTGTGTTCTAACATCTCTGCAGGCGAGTCACATGAACACTACAGTAGAGTGAAATCATAGACCAGTTTCTCGCACCATAAATAATCACCTATAAGACCAACATATTATTCCATTTTTATGCTACAGAAGAAAGAATAAATTCTTCCATCTATCTATTAGACAATAAGGCAGGTACATATATCTGTGCCAGAAAAGAAGAGAAGAAAAGAAAAGAAAAGAAAAGAAAAGAAAAGAAAAGAAAAGAGAAGAAAAGAGAAGAAAAGAGAAGAAGAAGAAGAGAAGAGAGAAGAGAGAGAAGAGAGAGAAGAGAAGAAAGAGAAGAGAAGAGAAGATTGTAAAAGAGAAGAGAAGAGAAGAAGAGAAGAAAACAGAAGAGAAGAGAAGATTGTAAAAGAGAAGAGAAGAGAAGAGAAGAGAAGAGAAGAGAAGAGAAGAGAAGAAAATAGAAGAGAAGAGAAGATTGTAAAAGAGAAGAGAGAAGAGAAGAGAAGAGAAGAGAAGAAGAGAAGAGAAGAAAATAGAAGAGAAGAGAAGATTGTAAAAGAGAAGAGAGAGAAGAGAAGAGAAGAGAAGAAAAGAGAAGAGAAGAGAAGATTGTAAAAGAGAAGAGAAGAGAAGAGAAGAGAAGAGAAGAGAAGAAAGAGAAGAGAAGAGAAGAGAAGAAAATAGAAGAGAAGAGAAGATTGTAAGAGAAGAGAAGAGAAGAGAAGAGAAGAGAAGAGAAGAGAAGAGAAGAGAACATATGCAGTTATTTGTCACGTGTGCATTACAGCACAGTAAAATTCTTTCTTCACATGTTCCCAGTATATTAGGAAGCTGGGGGAGGGTTAAGGGCCTTGCTCAGGGGTCCATCAGTGACGTAATAATGGTTAGACCATAATAAAACTATATGAGGTAAAGATCATGAGGGACTTAAAGAAGAAACAAACAAAACAGATACTAAAAATTGCAGTTCAAGAAGAGGAAACCGAATGAGGAGAAGGGAGGGAGAAGAGAGAGACGGAGACAAAAAGAGATATAAGAGAGAGAGCGGGACAGAGAGAGAGAGAGAGAGAGAGAGAGAGAGAGAGAGAGAGCGGGACAGAGAGAGAGAGAGAGAGAGAGAGAGAGAGAGAGAGAGGACAGAGAGAGAGAGAGAGAGAGCGAGACAGAGAGAGAGAGAGACAGAGAGAGAGAGAGAGAGCGAGAGAGAGAGAGAGAGAGAGAGAGAGAGACAGAGAGAGAGAGAGAGAGAGAGAGAGAGAGAGCGAGACAGAGAGAGAGAGAGAGAGAGAGAGAGAGAGAGAGAGAGAGAGAGAGAGAGAGAGAGAGAGAGAGAGAATCTGCTCAATGATTAGCTCTCCTTAGTTTTTTTTTAATGAAACACACCCTGGTCAGTTGTAGTGAGTTGTAGAAGTGGTGTGTGTGTGTGTTTGGATGTGTGTGGATGTGTGGATGATAACAGAGGTTCTTTGGTTCTTCTGGTGCACTAGAGTGAGGAACTCGGGCAGATCAGCATGATGTCCTATATGAAGCAGCCTCAGTTCGGGTTAACGCTGCCGGCTCCCGGGATGGAGCTTCTGCACCCCGCCGCCTCTTTCCCCGGTCAGTACACCGCTCCAGAGTGTGGTACAGAGAAGAACACTTCAGTGGTGTTTACTTTAACATAGTTTATTATAATATCTATTCAAAACTAGTTCCTTTCATAACTACATTTATTTGATTATACATTTCTTCTGCTCCTTCTTTTTACTGTACATAATAATAATAGTAATAATAATAATAATAATAATAATAATAATAATAATAATAATAATAATAATAATAATAATGATGATAATAATGATGATGATAATAATAATAATAATAATAATAATAATAATAATAATAATAATGATGATAATAATGATGATGATAATAATAATAATAATAATAATAATAATAATAATAATAGTTATTTCTATGACTATAATAATAGGAAATAACTCAATAATTCATAACAAACAGGACGGTAAATAATTTCTATTTCCTGCTACCGGGGTCGGTATTTAGGAATGTAGTAGTAATAATAATAATAATAATAATAATAATAATAATAATAATAATAATAATAATAATAATAGTAATAATAGCTAAAAATGTAAAATATTTGTAGTGAATATTGAGTCTGAGAGTAAAATCTGTTTTTTTTAATAATCCGGTATTTTTACGGTACAGATTTATAAACGCGTTGCAGCTCAATTCGGTTCACTGTTTTGTTTCTACAGAATTTATTAATGAAAATATGAAAAGTGCATCATGATACAGTTACAGAACAGTAGAGAAATGAGCTCTGACACACACTGAACAAATCAATAACTGAAATATAAAATAAAATGTATAAAAAGCAGTTTTTGTTGGTGTGTTTTTTTATCTGTTAAAATGAAACACCGGATGATAATCTCTAAATATTTTATGATTAATTCTGGGAGTTTTGATTGTTCCGAATATGATTTATTTACAAAACGCAATTATAAAGAAATAAACAGGTAGAAAAATACGGAAAGACAAACGAAAAAAAGAGTTTTATTTATTTGTGAAACTTAAAAAAAAACATCATATTTACAAAGAAACAAAAGGTAAAAGCGAAGAAACAAAAACAAACAAAAATACGCATTTTTTTTCAAGGATTAATTTTGTTAATTTTGAGTCACGTGTGTTTACACTGATAACATGCTACTCGTGTACTTTATATTCTAATTCTATTTATTTCATGATTTTTCATGTTGGGAAAAAAAAAACATTTCTCAGATATTTTTGTGGATTTTTTTGAGACGGAACATCAAGTTTGTTTAATATAACAAATATATTCAGAGAGAGAGGGAGAGAGAGAGAGAGAGAGAGAGAGAGAGAGAGAGAGAGAGAGAGAGAGAGAGAGAGAGAGAGAGAGAGAGAGAGAGAGAGAGAGAGAGAGAGAGAGAGAGAGAGAGAGAGAGAGAGAGAGAGAGAGAGAGAGAGAGAGAGAGAGAGAGAGAGAGAAAGAGAAAGAGAGAGAGAGAGAAAGAAAGAGACAGAGAGAGAGAGAGAGCGAGAGAGAGAGAGAGAGAGAGAGAGAGAGAGAGAGAGAGAGAGAGAGAGAGAGAGAGAGAGAAATAGAAAGAGACAGAGAAAAAGAGAAAGAGAGAGAGAGAGAGAGAGAGAGAGAGAGAGAGAGATTGTGATTGATGTGAAGATAAATAATAATATAAAGTGGTGATAAAAATGAATTAGATGTTCTATAAAACTGTAAGTTTGTCTCTGATGGCGGTGGAGACTGAAAACTTGTCCAACATATGAAGAAATCTGTCCAACTGTCCAACTTTGCTTATTACATTTATAATTCAAGCAATTACTCATGCAGATCTTTATTGTGATTGTGATTGTGTTGGTCTTCAGCGACTCCGAGAAAGCAGCGTAGAGAGCGCACCACCTTCACCAGAACTCAGCTGGACATTTTGGAAGCACTGTTCACGAAGACTCGCTACCCAGACATCTTCATGAGGGAGGAGGTGGCCCTGAAAATCAACCTGCCCGAGTCCAGAGTTCAGGTGAGACTGCTGTTAGTGTGCAGATGTGATGCAGATGTGCAGGTGAACTCTGTAAGGCACGACTGATGATGCATGTTGGGAAATGATATAAATTCAGTGTGAATAAAACAATGCTGATCCTCCTCACAGTGCAGGTGAAGCACAAGAACGTGTAGGACACTGCAGGGGGGGGTGTTGAGTAGAGATAGAACAAGAACAATGCAGAAGAACTGAGTGCTGGAGAGATACAGGGACATACAGATCAGATGCGTGTAAGACACAGGTGAGAAAGAGAGTGGTTAAGTGGTTATGGCCACTGCCTTAACCACTAATCTCCCACCTCCCAGTGGCACCGTTGGAGGTTCTAACAGTTCTTTGATAATGAAAGGTGTGCAAATGTTACTGTTTCCTGTTGATGTCGCAATTTCCTGAATGATGTGATTGAAGGTCTTCCTTTTTTGTGCCTGTACCATAAATATATTCGACTTCACTAATGAAGAGCCACCCCACAACTAAATATACCCCCCCCCCCTCCCCGGCTTTCTTGGTCTCTCTCTTAGGTCTGGTTCAAGAACCGGCGTGCCAAATGCCGTCAGCAGCAGCAACAACAGTCTAGCGGGCAACCCAAGCCCCGCCCTCCCAAGAAAAAGACTTCGTCTCCTCCCCCAGAGATGCCCTCAGATCTGGGAAACATTTCAGTGGCCCCACCACCTCCTCTTCCACCTTCAACCCTAGGGTCCACCCCCGTGTCTGTTTGGAGCCCCGCCTCTTTGTCGCCTCTTTCTGACCCTCTGTGTGGTTCAGGTACTGCATGCATGCAGCGTCCATATGCCATGAGCTATGGGCCAATGTCCTCCTACAGCACAGGATTTGGCTCGTCTCCATACTTCGACTGTGGCCCTTACCTATCGCCCGTTACCTCTCAGGAGGCTCTCTCACCCCTTGCAGTGCCCTCTGTAGGCACCTCACTAAGCCAGTCACCCTCGCTTGCCTCACAGGGTTACGGCATCTCGGCTTCGCTCGGCTTCGACTGCCTTGACTACAAAGACCAGCAGGCCTGGAAGCTCGGCTTCAGCACCGTCGACTGCCTCGATCACAAGTTCCAGGTGTTGTAGGAGCATGCGGATAAAAGGAATGAAAGAGAAAAAGAAACGATTCACAGCAGAGAAGAAGATACCACCTCGGCTGCAAATTCATAATCCAGAGCGGTTTTATGGACTGATTCAAGAGATCATCTATTTTTTAAAAAGATGGTGGCTGCATTTTGATGATTGGTTGACATTCTTGCTCAAGAACTTACCTCACACACATTCACTGGTTTATATTTATATACGCATGAAGTCTTAGTCAAGTCTCTGCCTAGCTGTTCTTACGTACTTCTAGTTTCTCTCGACTTGTTTGAGTTCACTCTTCTAGAAAGCTTTACAAATGATCGTCTTGTGCTTTTAGTTTGCTAATAGTGATCAACTGCTGAATTATTAAAAAAAAGTGATGGAATTTGATGTAGTTGTCATTAAAACTGAGTTGTTGCTAAAATGGTGCCTGTGGATCTTTTCATTTGTCTTGGTGTTGCCACTTCATTGTGTTTGCCTGAAAGTTACAATCCCAGTTCGTATACCAGTTCGTTCACAGTATATTTATTTGACTACATGTGTACTGTGAGTGCTATGATTGAATCAGACCCATGCAGGTTTGAATGCAAGTTTCTGCGGCTTGAAGTTTTTCAAGTAGACCAGGCAGACAATTAGGGCTCTGGGTTACTGATCAGAAGTTTGAGGGTTCAAGCCTTGGTATTGCCATGCTGCCAATCTTGCTGCCACTCTTAAACATGGGCATTAACCGTCTGTGCTCCAGAGATTCTGTATCATGGATGACCATGTGCTCTGATCCCAGCTTCCTGGAAATCATAAACATTGTAAACTTGCACGAAACTCATGCACAGGAATTTTCTAGGTTATTTAAAGAGATCGTAACCAATCAAACATTTTTGGGGTTATGTGTTTGGGGTCTTTAGTTCACTATGGTTAGCATGATCATTAGCCAATGAAACGTCTAAAAGATCAGAACTTTCCTCCCAAAAATATTTTGGGTTCACTTGACTGATTAAAAGCACACTTTCAAACTATCAAACTGTGTATTTTTTTTTTACATGTTGGTGTTTATTCAGAGATACAAGGATCAGATTTTACAAGCAGCTGGTGCCTTGATGTCATATGGTTACCAGTATGGTTACTAGTTTGTCACAACGTGTGTGTGGTGGTTGGGAAGGGGGTTATTTTAGTCCATGACCTGGAGAGAACCTCAATCTCCTTAACGTCAAATGGACACGAGCCTAAAGCAATTAGGCAGCAGGATTAGCAAAGACCCCTCGACCCAACCTTCTGTTCTTCTTCTAACATTTTGTCTTTGGAAATAATAAATATATATAATTATTTGCTGGAATTTTGATAATGAGCTTTTCTTCTGACTTGTGTCTGTTTGGCAACGCTGAGTGTTTTAGAATTTGTATTAAAGGGTTACCTGTGTATCTTGCACAATACCCTGCTATGTATAAGGGACAAACATTTGTGGACTCCTGAGCATCGTATGTCGATTGTTGAACATCCCATTCGACATTGATTCCCCATTTTCTGTTCTAATTCCCTCCAGTCTTCTGGGAAGATGTTCCACTAGATGTTCTTGTGGAGATTTGTGGTGATTTAAATGAGGAAGCCTGGGGTGCAGTCAGCATTCCAGTTTATCCTAAAGGTGATCAACTCCAACTTTAGGTTTCTTTTCTTCTTTTATTACCGTTGCCATGCTTTTTATCACTCCACCTCCATGGTGGACATGTAGCTCCCAGAAACTCATGGCCTCTCTCTTTTTTCCATTCCTCCACCCCCCAATCCTGTACGAGAGTTTTCTAATCCCGTTCTGACCTGAATAATGCCACGCAATCAGACCAGGGCCGGTGTGCACATATTATGTGTCTAACGATTATGTTTTCGAATGGTCTTGGATTGTATTAATCCTGAAAATGTTTGATGCAAAGTTGAATGCACAGAATGAAGAGTTGTTACAAAAACAGATCAGAGGCACGTTTAGCAGTTAATGAGTTCAACTTGTGCAATAGTTGGAGAATATGTGTGGTAATGTGGAAATTTATTGTTTTTTATAATCCAGTCTTGTCATTTTCTCAGAGAAAGATGGAGAAACACAACAACATGGCGGATCCGGATGGATGCAAAATCATCCAGAATACTTTATGTAAATTAAATCTCATTTTGATACGGCTTTCGGTGTGCTAATTGGACTAAGAACATTTATCCATTTTTATAGCACTCTATCTATCTATCTATCTATCTATCTATCTATCTATCTATCTATCTATCTATCTATCTATCTATCTATCTATCTATCTATCTATCTATCCATCCATCCATCCATCCATCCATCCATCCATCCATCCATCCATCCATCCTCAGGGTTATTAAAAAAACGCGGTGTTATGGCGACATCTGCTGGTTAGATTTTGCAATAGGTAAAAACATTCAACTGCAGAAAGTTTTTATCTTTCTGTTCTTTCTGACTTGTATATAACTTTTACTTAATTCACAAAGGTACATTTCTTTCTTTATCAGTAAAGTTCACTGGCTAACTGAGAATTTAACCAGGTTAACTAGAAAGTTAGCTAACAAGCATTAACTAATTGTTGCTGCTTTGGATATTGAAAGTAGAACATTTTCATTTTATTCAGCTCAAATTAACCAAATGATTTTAATAAAGATTTTGTCTGAACAAGATTTTCAAAGATCCAAGTCAGAAAAATGATCCGAACCTCCATGTACTTGTGTTCAGAAGAAACACTAATGCAACTAATGATAGTTATAGACAGTAAATTCCACCCTCTGGTGGTCAACATGGGTATTGCAGAGTTCTGATCCAATTATTGTTCACATAACATCTTTTTTCTCTCCCTAGGAGATGCTCCTTCATGCTCAGACTTGATTCTGAAATGCTTCTAAGCTGTTATTAAGGCCTGGAAGGAATTTATAAGCCTCAGTTCACAGAAGAAAAGCAACCTTATGTTGTACTAGTGGTCAGCAGTAACAGAGTTGATTTCAATAATTAAGTAAAAAATCATTTTAGACCATGGCTGGGATCAAACACGACCTTGTGACTGCAGATTATTTTCTAAAGTAGTGAAGTAACAGTGTGTATCAGTGCAGGATTGCCTATCAAACCCTGAACTCCTGCCCCTGAATATGGCACTGGCAAGCCCCGAATTCAGCTCCCTGAAGGTAAACAAGGAGTGTACATATACACACAGTGAATAATGGATCAGGATTGGAGGGCTGGAGCTCAGAGGTTGTTTTTCTGATAGATAGATGTTGCAAAGTTCCACCAACAAAAAAAATCAAACATTCCAAGAATCCTTCGATAACCAAAAACAAAAGTCTCCAGAATGTTCCAGAAACCAAAAACAAAGGCTTCCCGAATGCTTTAAGAACCAAAAACAAATGTTCACAGAATTTTTCAAGAACCAAAAAAAACCCGAATGTTTCCAAATATTTTAGGAACCAAAGCCAATCGTTCCCAAAATGGTGTGGGAACTAAAACCAAACAATTCAAGAATGTTTTTGGAACCAAAACCAAACATAAAACATATGAGGCAAAATCAAACCTTCCGAGATCCGAGTTCTCGTCTCGTGTACAGTCAGAGTCGTTAGTGTATTGAAGAATCTGGAGTAAAAAGTCAAATATTACACTTTTTTCCAGTCCATCCCATTATATAATGTTTGAAAAAACACTTTAATTTCTAGCTAGATAACCCGAGTACTTACACATGTACAAACGTAGTTAAAGAAAACACTACACCTCGTTACTGTAGTGATGGAAC
The DNA here is from genome assembly GCF_014805685.1 of Silurus meridionalis. Lineage (NCBI taxonomy): Eukaryota > Metazoa > Chordata > Actinopteri > Siluriformes > Siluridae > Silurus > Silurus meridionalis. Next base: position 15,918,852 of record NC_060908.1, on the reverse strand, counting down.
TGTGCATGAACTGGACGGTGACCAAAACAACTACCTGAGAAACAGAATCAGACATGTTTGGAGATCTAAACTGATTAACCTCTGCTATAACAATGTTTACATTTGAATGTTCATGACTAGAATGTCTCAGGAACCGAATGTTGTTTGCTGGATAACACGATGTCTTGCAAACAATTTGGCAATCATAACAAAAAACACCTAAAGAATGACTTGTTTTGTAAAATACTGCAAATTGTGAAACATGGAGATCTGAGAGACAGCTAGGGTTGCACCCATTTCCTGCAAAAAACAGAACAATGTGAAGAAGATCATGTATAAAAAAGCAACTCTGCTAAACTTCATCTGTTTCTCATCTGAAAAATCCAAATTATACCAAGAAAAGATCAAACTGACGTTTTTATGTGCATTTGAATTGTTGCGCAGTATTCAAGTGAATCTCCTCAGAAAGCTTTAGGAACTGAAACCAACCTTTCTCAGAATGTTCCAGGGACACAGTAACTAGTTCTTCTGACAACCAAGTGTCTTGCTAACCAGCTGGAAGGGTGAAGTTCTTGACTATGTCCAGAGGGTGATTGGGTGAAGGTGATCAGTGTGATGGGGGTGGAGGTGATCATGGTGATGGGGTGGAGGTGATCAGTGTGACGGGGGTGGAGGTGATCATGATGATGATCATGGTGATGGGGTGGAGGTGATCAGTGTGACGGGGTGGAGGTGATCATGATGATGATCAGGGTGATGGGGTTGGAGGTGATCAGGGTGATGGGGTGGAGGTGATCAGGGTGATGGGGTGGAGGTGATCAGGGTGATGATCAGGGTGATGGGGTGGAGGTGATCAGGGTGATTGGGTGGAGGTGATCAGGGTGATGGGGTGGAGGTGATCAGGGTGATGATCAGGGTGATGGGGTGGAGGTGATCAGGGTAATGATCAGGGTGATGGAGGTGGAGGTGATCAGGGTGATGGGGTGGAGGTATCTGGGTGATGGGGTGGAGGTGATCAGGGTGATGGGGTGGAGGTGATCAGGGTGATGGGGTGGAGGTGATCATGGTGATGAGGTGAAGGTGATCAGGGTGATGGGGTGGAGGTGATCAGGGTGATGGGGGTGGAGGTGATCAGGGTGATGGGGTGGAGGTGATCATTGTGATCGGGGTGGAGGTGATCAGGGTGATGGGGTGGAGGTGATCAGGGTGATGGGGTGAAGGTGATCAGGGTGATGGGGTGAAGGTGATCAGGGTGATGGTCTGGAGGTGATCAGTTTGATGGGGTGGAGGTGATCAGGGTGATGGGGTGGAGGTGATCGGGGTGATGGGGTGGAGGTGATCAGGGTGATGGGGTGGAGGTGATCAGGGTGATGGGGTGGAGGTGATCAGTATGATGGGGTGGAGGTGATCAGGGTGATGGGGTGGAGGTGATCAGGGTGATGGGGTGAAGGTGATCAGGGTGATGGGGTGAAGGTGATCAGGGTGATGGTCTGGAGGTGATCAGTGTGATGGGGTGGAGGTGATCATGGTGATGAGGTGAAGGTGATCAGGGTGATGGGGTGGAGGTGATCAGGGTGATGGGGTGGAGGTGATCAGGGTGATGGGGTGGAGGTGATCATTGTGATCGGGGTGGAGGTGATCAGGGTGATGGGGTGGAGGTGATCAGGGTGATGGGGTGAAGGTGATCAGGGTGATGGGGTGGAGGTGATTAGGGTGATGGGGTGGAGGTGATCAGGGTGATGGGGAGGAGGTGATCAGGGTGATGGGGTGGAGGTGATCAGGGTGATGGGGTGGAGGTGATCAGGGTGATGGGGTGGAGGTGATCAGGGTGATGGGGTGGAGGTGATCAGGGTGATGGGGTGGAGGTGATCAGGGTGATGGGGTGAGGTGATCAGGGTGATGGGGTGGAGGTGATCAGTGATGGGGTGGAGGTGATCAGGGTGATGGGGTGAGGTGATCAGGGTGATGGGGTGAAGGTGATCAGGGTGATGGGGTGAGGTGATCAGGGTGATGGTCTGGAGGTGATCAGTGTGATGGGGTGGAGGTGATCAGGGTGATGGGGTGAAGGTGATCAGGGTGATGGGGTGGAGGTGATCGGGGTGATGGGGTGGAGGTGATCAGGGTGATGGGGAGGAGGTGATCAGGGTAATGGGGTGGAGGTGATCAGGGTGATGGAGGTGGAGGTGATCAGGGTGATGGGGTGGAGGTGATCAGGGTGATGGGGTGGAGGTGATCAGGGTGATGGGGTGAGGTGATCAGGGTGATGGGGTGGAGGTGATCATGGTGATGAGGTGAAGGTGATCAGGGTGATGGGGTGGAGGTGATCAGGGTGATGGGGTGGGTGATCAGGGTGATGGGGTGGAGGTGATCATTGTGATCGGGGTGGAGGTGATCAGGGTGATGGGGTGGAGGTGATCAGGGTGATGGGGTGAAGGTGATCAGGGTGATGGGGTGAAGGTGATCAGGGTGATGGTCTGGAGGTGATCAGTTTGATGGGGTGGAGGTGATCAGGGTGATGGGGTGGAGGTGATCGGGGTGATGGGGTGGAGGTGATCAGGGTGATGGGGTGGGTGATCAGGGTGATGGGGTGGAGGTGATCAGTATGATGGGGTGGAGGTGATCAGGGTGATGGGGTGGAGGTGATCAGGGTGATGGGGTGAAGGTGATCAGGGTGATGGGGTGAAGGTGATCAGGGTGATGGTCTGGAGGTGATCAGTGTGATGGGGTGGAGGTGATCATGGTGATGAGGTGAAGGTGATCAGGGTGATGGGGTGGAGGTGATCAGGGTGATGGGGTGGAGGTGATCAGGGTGATGGGGTGGAGGTGATCATTGTGATCGGGGTGGAGGTGATCAGGGTGATGGGGTGGAGGTGATCAGGGTGATGGGGTGAAGGTGATCAGGGTGATGGGGTGGAGGTGATTAGGGTGATGGGGTGGAGGTGATCAGGGTGATGGGGAGGAGGTGATCAGGGTGATGGGGTGGAGGTGATCAGGGTGATGGGGTGGAGGTGATCAGGGTGATGGGGTGGAGGTGATCAGGGTGATGGGGAGGAGGTGATCAGGGTGATGGGGTGGAGGTGATCAGGGTGATGGGGTGGAGGTGATCAGGGTGATGGTCTGGAGGTGATCAGTGTGATGGGGTGGAGGTGATCAGGGTGATGGGGTGAAGGTGATCAGGGTGATGGGGTGAAGGTGATCAGGGTGATGGGGTGAGGTGATCAGGGTGATGGGGTGGAGGTGATCGGGGTGATGGGGTGAGGTGATCAGGGTGATGGGGTGAAGGTGATCAGGGTGATGGGGTGGAGGTGATTAGGGTGATGGGGTGAAGGTGATCAGGGTGATGGGGAGGAGGTGATCAGGGTGATGGGGTGGAGGTGATCAGGGTGATGGGGTGGAGGTGATCAGGGTGATGGGGTGGAGGTGATCAGTATGATGGGGTGGAGGTGATCAGGGTAATGGGGTGGAGGTGATCAGGTGATGGGGTGGAGGTGATCAGGGTGATGGGGTGGAGGTGATCAGGGTGATGGGGTGAGGTGATCAGTGATGGGGTGGAGGTGATCAGTGTGATGGGGTGGAGGTGATCAGGGTGATGGGGTGAAGGTGATCAGGGTGATGGGGTGGAGGTGATTAGGGTGATGGGGTGGAGGTGATCAGGGTGATGGGGAGGAGGTGATCAGGGTGATGGGGAGGTGATCAGGGTGATGGGGTGGAGGTGATCAGGGTGATGGGGTGGAGGTGATCAGTATGATGGGGTGGAGGTGATCAGGGTAATGGGGGTTGAGGTGATCAGGGTAATGGGGGTTTCCCTCCCTGAAATGAGTTTTTGTAATGTAGGATGTGTGTAATTGTATAATACAGGGACTCTGTTGGACTTTTTCCATCAAAATCAAATCTTTTCCAAAAAAGTTGGGACACTGTGTATAATGTAGATAAAAATACACTGCAAATCTCATAAACCCAACATTTATTCACAACAAAACAAATCATATCAAAGGTTCAATCTGAGAAAATTTACAATTTCAGTGACAAAAAAAGTTCATAAATGTTTTGCAGGCAAAAAAGTCAAGAAAAGTCAAAGTAAGTAGTAAGTCATGTAAAGACTGACATCTTAATGTAAAATACTGCAGGCATGAAAAGATTAAAGAAGCAGGATTGTGAAACATGGGTTTCTGGGTGACAGTTGAGGTTGCACCCTTTTCCTGCAAAAACAATGAACAAAAAAATGCTGATTTTGCGAGATTTTACTGTATAAAAAGGCAACTCTGCTGGAGGTTTTTTTGTTTCTGCTTTACGATGTATCTGAAGTGTCTGCTGATCTGCCATCTTCTGATCATCCTGCTGGTGAAGAACACCCTGACGTTGTCCTGCTCTTCCTGCTCTGAGATCAAATGCCGAACAGATCTCAAGTGTCCTGGAGGAAAGGTGTTTGGTGCATGTCACTGCTGCTTGGTGTGCGCCAAACAGAAGAACGAGGTCTGCGGTGGTCTGTGGGGGCTTTTGGGGAGATGTGACGAGGGTCTTGTGTGTGAGGTCAAAGGACGGAAGTTGTATGAAGGAGGAGTATGTCAAGGTTGGTATATAACCTGAAAGATCATTCGACCTTAAATGTAAAATGTAGGCTATGTTCCTTGTAAGGATGGAGATTCAGGATTAAGAAGCTAATCAGTGGAGTTTGTCCTGAGCAGTAATGTTTAGAGCCAAACTCCACCTGGAGTTTCATATATAGATGGAAAATAATGGATTAAAATGATAAAATCATGCTAAAATATATTTGTTGGTTGAGAGACCAACAAATTGTGGAAGGTACTTTAAAAAAACAGGAAGCGCTATTTCCCTTTTTTAAATCAATTTCATCAGTTTGTTCGCAAGCTTCCTTAGATCAGCCAAGACCATGCAAGCATCTCAAACTGTCCTATTTACTCTAGAATGATGCCGTAATGACTCTGAAGATCAGGAAATACCACAGCTGTGTATTAGACCGAACTCTGTTTTAGCACAATTACAATTTAACATACGAGCTAATGTTAGCAAGTCTTGCTAAGTACTACTATCTGTATGTTCCAGCCACATCACTGCTTAACTCACCTTTATGAATATTTGTGCTTTCAGAAGCGGTTCGTAAAGAACTTGAGACAAACGAACTACCTCAAGATGACGACGAAGGCTCCGGGTTGTCCTCCTGGCACCATCCCAACCAGGCCTGACCAGAACATCTACAGAAGGAGACACGTTTTCACTGTAAAACACACAGCAGGTTGTAAGTGTGAGTAAACAGTCCTGCATTGTCATTACTGCTAAAATCGCTTTTTATTGGAACCCTTCAGATCTACTGAATTCCTGTTACACTCTGAAGGTGAATGTACGAGTTGTTCCTGATGATTTATTTGCAATAAAATGTTTTCTAAAGCATCAAATCTTTGGATTTCTTTCGAGGAGCAGAAATTTACGGTTCATTAAACCTGGAATGATTCATCAATATTCATCTGATCTTTTCTTCAGATGACATGCTAGTCAATCAAATCGATCTATTCGGAACACGAGCGCATGAAGATCGTTTGAAATATGGTTGCGGGAACAGTGTTAGTTGGAGAAATTAAAGTGTAGCACATCCCTTTCACTGGCCATTTTATTAGAAATACCTGCACATAGTCGACAGCATTAGAACAGCAGTTTATACCAACCTCAAACATCAAAGTGGAGAAGAAAAAGAAGTGATCTCAGGGACCGGGGTGTGTTTGTCATGAATTTTAAAAAGCTGCTGTATAAATTATTGTCTCCTCTTAATATATAACCTACACGTTTTTTACAGACATTTCTATATAAAAAAAAGGGTCCACAAAAAAACTAAACAAACACACAATCAAACAAAACCGATGAGGTGCTACTTAATGCTCAAGCTTCTTGGACATAGCTTTTCGAGGGATTTCAACTTTTTGGATCTTATCCATGACATTTTTAGGGACGTTTTGTACGTTCCTGATGATTTATTTGCAATAAAAAAATCTCTGAAGCATCAACTCTGGATTTCTTGCTTTCTTTTTAAGGAGCAGAAATGTGTGGTTCTTTGTTTATTTTGTTATTTGGATTTTCTGCACATGTGCACAGGGTTACAAGCAGTCAAAGTCAAGACAGCTTGGTGCTGGAATCATCAATATTTGACATTAAAAAAATTGAGCCACCACTTCTACCACCTTCGTAATGAAAAATAAGGAAATAAACAGGAAAACCTGTTATGCATAGACTGACTTTTCCTTTTTCCCATGGAATTTGGAGTTGTGATAACAAGAAATGATATATATTTATAGATATATTTCGTACCGAGCATTTTCAGTAGTTTCGGCTCGATGCAGATGTGTACCGAATGCAATCCTTTTTGTGTATGGAACATTGTTCAAATCTGAATTCTTTCAAGAACATATATTAAGTGGTGGACTGCAGGTTTGTTTAGTCTCCACCTCACACTTTAAACGCAGTGTCAGCTTTCCTTTTTTATTGTTATTAAACCTGGAAACAGACTCAACAATACCGGGGGACAGAAGAAACTAGAGTTAGCGCAGTGTCACTGTGGATACTCACTCTGTACCCGAAATACCATCTGTTCTGCTCTGCAATTTCAGTCTTCACAACAGTCCAGCATTATAAGTTCTTTAGCTTTTTATGTCCAGCTTCAAGAATTTCTCTTAAAAGAAACATTCTTCATATAGAGGGAGTGAATGAAGACATTTTTTAAAGTCTGCTGAAAGTCAAGTAGAACATATCTTTAGCAAATTCAATATTAAATATCAAAACACACACAAACACACTTGCACTTATATTACATTTGTATTCCCCAAACGTCGACTAACAAATGTGAACCATTAAACAATTTAATTAGTGCCAATTTAATCAATATAATGAAAAGTGTAGTGTTTATTTGTTCTGTTTTATTTGTATAAGATATTCTAAAATATTACTTTATATATCATTTTTTTTCAAAATGTGTAAAATATATAATCATAAAATTAATTAAATTAAACTGAACCGTGACATAAAACTAAGATAATTACCGAAACCTACATTAACACCTACATATATATGAATCACAACCCCAAACTTTGGACATAACTTTTCTAGGGATTTCAACTTTTTGGATCTTCTCCATGACATTGTTAGTTACACCAGAAGAAAATAAATAAATAAATAAATCCGCTGAACTCTGTACACAGCATTGAGACGTGACACGTGACACGATCACTGGAAACAAAGAAAAAAAGGACGTTGTGTAACATCTATTTATTACCACCATAGTATGAGAAATTTGGAAAATACAAAGATCAGCTTATTTAAATTTCTGAATAAGAAAAAATAAACAGGAACATGAGGTTATACACTTGTATCACGACAGAGCCAGAGAATCTACACGAAGAGAGAGAGAGAGAGAGAGAGAGAGAACACACTCCATAAAACTAAACGTGACGATTTTTCTTTTTGCTACAGTTTTCCTTTAACAATTGGCGATTTGTGTAAGAAAAGAAAAGAAAAAACACACGGGTGGGTTTGGGGTGCGGGGTTTGGAGGGGGGGGGGGTGTAGGAGGCAGGGACTTCAGAGGAGATTGAGGGACATGTGAAGAACATGAAAGTGAAAATGAGAGGCTGGTTTAGAGCGCCCCCCTGTGGCTGCCTGAAAAGTTAGAACAGGAGGAGCAGGATCGGCGATCACCGAGGACGAAAAAATAAAATAAAAAATCATAATTATAATGAACAAACAAACTAATATTTCTCGTTCAAATTTTTTGTCGTTTTGTTTTTTTTAAATCCCATAACAGTGGTAAAACAACTCATGACTATGCATCATAGAAAAAAAAAGAAGAAAAAAAAAAACCCACCAACAATAATAGTAATCATCAATATTATAAGTAACAACTTTAGAACCAATAGATGCTGGTTTGCAGTTGAATACGATTTCTGCTTTGCTGATCCTCAACACACACACACACTTAATCAGACACACCAAGATAAACATGTGGGTGCACACGCAATTAACAGGGCTACAGGGTAGGTATGTGAAGGTAATTAGTAATTTTAAGGGGGGGGGGGGTAATTTAAAGAGGTGGAAAAGGGGGTAAGTGAAGGTGGTCTGGGGCAGTTTTAGTAGCACCCTGCTGTGGAAGTTGCCGCTCCCCTTAAGCAGACTAACCCCAGAATCCACCTTCGCCTATGTATGTGTGTTCAATCCCCAAGCTTGGCAAGGGTGGACCTCGTTTACGCTCCGACTCTTATACGCTGTGGAAGTGTGCATGCGTGTGTGTGTGTGTGTGTGTGTGTGTGTGTGTGTGATCAGAAGCGTCTGTTACATGCACATACAGGTACCCTACGCGTCAGTGAGACAGCACTAGCAGACTGAAACACATTGGCCTCCCCGTCGCAGATATTCTAAACTCTACCAAGAAAGAAGGGGAGAGACGAGTGGAGAAACAGAGAGATAGACAAAGAGAGAGAGAGAGAGGAAAAAAGACAGAAAGGATGGAAGGAGCAGGACAACGGGTGTCTAGGCGCGCTCTCCGCGGATACGGCGCGCCAGCTGGATGTCTTTGGGCATGATGGTGACACGCTTGGCGTGGATGGCACACAGGTTGGTGTCCTCGAAAAGACCCACCAGGTACGCCTCGCTGGCCTCCTGCATTCACACACACACACACACACACACGTGGATCAGAACATAATGTGGTGACATCGCCGATATTCCAATTGTATATATGGTTCCTTTATCTTCATCCTTCTCTTCAAAATACCCCCAAAAACCCCAGAAAGATTTCCAGAACCATGAGTAAATAAATATTTATTCATTTAATACTGAAAGAGACACATTGACTAAAATCATCTTATATTTCCTAAACACACACACACACCTGCAGGGCTCCGATGGCGGCACTCTGGAAGCGCAGATCCGTTTTGAAGTCCTGAGCGATCTCTCTCACCAGACGCTGGAAGGGCAGCTTACGGATCAGCAGCTCGGTGGACTTCTGGTACCGACGGATCTCACGCAGAGCCACAGTACCGGGCCTGGACACACACAGGGTTTTATTTATAATTTTTTTTAAACACAGTGCTTTAAGATCAATTAAGAAGAACATTATTTAATTGAATCCCGAGGGAAAGTCGGTGTGACACCTGTATCGGTGAGGTTTCTTCACTCCTCCAGTAGAGGGCGCACTCTTTCGAGCTGCTTTAGTGGCCAGCTGCTTGCGAGGAGCTTTGCCTCCTGTAGACTTACGGGCGGTTTGCTTGGTACGGGCCATGCTTCCTCAATCTGCTGCAGGGAAAAAAGAACAAGCCGAGTCGATACCGAGCAGAACAAAGTGTGAATAAATACTCCATTAAAACACCTGAGCATTTACAAAGCAATAAAATCAATAATAAATACTAATAAAAATGATTCAAATATCGATATACGATAAACATATACGAAAATATATAGAGTATTGTTTTATTGTAAATTATATATAATAATATAATAAAACAAAAATTATTGTTACAGAATATATTTAGATTAGTTTATACACTACATATAATGATAATAATAAAAAAAATCGTTATTATATTAGTTTTATATATATATATAATTTATACTACTACAAATAAATTAACTAATATTCTATAATGTAGATGATAGAATTATAAACAATTAAACAATATTATCATATTATTTAAATTATTCAATATGTAAGTTCACGTGCGCACGGTTTCCGGTCCCATCCTCTATTTTTAGGCAACTTCCTGTCGCAAGCGCAGAAGTTTACGACTGCAGAAAAACAAAACAAAACCAAACCAAACAAAAAAAAGCAACAAACCAGAACGAACCAATCAGCGCGGCCCGGACGCGCCCGTAAGCCAATCGGAAAGCTGTGCATTCTATCAGGGTCCTCCGAGCCAATGAAACCTTACGAGCTCGGTGATCCAACCAATCAGCGTGCGCGCTGGGATGTTGCGGGGGCAGTTCGTCGTCTGCTGGTCCCCGCCCACTACCGCAAGATTATGGCCGCGATTCGAATAGCAGCTGTAAGCGGGGAGCCCGAGTCGAAGCGCAGCCGAGCACCGCGCGCAACTTTCGGCAGGGAAAAACACCGAATCTGCGCCGCGAACCGACTCAAACACCTCGCGGACGGTGACTAGACACCCCCGCGCAGCACGGTGGCCGGTTAAACCGAGCTTCCCGGCACTATTTCGGGGCGAATAAGCGAAGTAAAGACGGGCGCGTTTTAGAAAAGCGGGTTTTTTTTTTTCTTCTTCCCTCCGACGACACGGAAAAGGAGAGAGAGAGACCTGGTTTCCTCTCAGCGCTTTTCCTTCTTCTCTTTTCGCTCTTTTTTCTCGCTCAAAATCAAAACAATTTCGCCCAAAAGTTCGACGAAACCGTGAAAAAGTGCTTCGGGAGCAGTTTAGTGAGCAGTCCGAGCACTTACCTCGGGCGAACGTGTTGAATTCGGCGCAGTGAAAATGTGTACAGAGCTTTGCCTGGCACTCGCACTGTTTACTATCGCACACAATGGGAACCGAGCGGCCAGCGGCAAAATGGCCGCCACGTCAATCACACCTCACTTTCCCACAATGCACCTCATTCCACTGCCGAGCTTAGCCGAGCTAGCCGACATTTTTACCACATTTTAACAACAAATATCCAAAATATCCACTTTTACTTCCACATGAATCAGACCTAAAACATATCTATAACGTTTGGTGTCACATATTTTAACGCTTTAAAAACCTCGCCATTACTTTTCTTTTACATTTCCTGTCAGCACAATATGTAATAATGCTAAGCTAATCTTCTTTCCCGCTTTCTGATCGACTTCAATTGTGTATAAAATGTTAAAACTATTTTTGAGCACAATGTTTATCGTAATTTATCACACAAATCTAAAGAAGTGATTTTTTAGTGTTCCAACACGAAGTCGCTAGTAAAAGTGTCTAAATTCATCATTAAAGTCATTTTGTTCTTCCCAATATACTGTGGTTTTTTTTTTATATTCAAAGTACTAAATATTCAATATTTATAATATAATAATAAATAATGATCCAAAATCCAATAATATAATCCAAATTTACTCTTTAATAATGAATAAAATATTCAAAATAGGAAGCTAATCGTCGACGGCGATGTGTAACGACGGCCTGACGTACAGGCGAAGTTGCTCATTTTCTGTGTTTTATTTATCTTTTATCAAAACGTGAGACAATTATTAATTTTTGACTAATTAAACAATATAAGTTTTTTCGTAATCCACTATGTTTGTGTTGCAAATGTTCATTAAATAATTTCGTGCCCATGATCACCCATGTTATAGTAGCTATCAACAGTAGTTTCCTCACGATCCTCTTTTCGTTTTCTTATTTTCCCTCAAAAACTATTATTCTTTTTCTTTGTTTTCACCACAAACCTTTTTTTCTTTTTCTTTGTATTTACCACAAACCTTTTTCTTTTTTTCTTTGTATTTACCACAAACCTTTTTCTTTTTTTCTTTGTTTTCACCACAAACCGTTTTCTTGGTTTTTCTTTACAAACTTCTTTTTCTTTCTTTTGGTTTCCCCTACAAACCTCTTTTCTTTTCCTTGGTTTTCCTCACAAAATGCTTTTCTTTTTGCTTGTAGTACATAAACTGACATTTCTATTCTATAAACTTAAATTTACAGCTTTCCCTTTGACCATTCCCAAGCACTGACACTGGAGACTCCTTCCATAAAATGTTAACAAAGGTTGTCGTTGACTTTCTTTTGTCATTCGTGTATATAAAAACAATTCTTGTATGATAATTAATGTCAGAATTTATTTTCGAGGCAAATACGACTGCATATATAAGGATCTATATTATTTGCTGTATAGCTTTGTGTAGCACTTAACCATTTATTTAAAAAAACTTCGATAGATAAGGCTAATGCAAAAGTTGAAGTTTATCACTTAATATAAACAGCATTTATACAGCAGCAAAGTGTTTAATTTGATTTAGTAAATAATGAGATATCAAACTTTGTATTCCTTTGTAGTTATGTACATATACAGTATATATTACTTTTTTTTTTTTTTTTTTTACAAACTTTTTTGTTTCATTCATATTATATCAATATCTACGTCAGTATTTAGATCCCAAAGAACTCACCATTACTATGTAAATTTATCATAAACATTACATATAAATGTAAGTTTCTAAATCACTTTAGTTGTGAGTTGTTTTTGGGGTGGATAAGGGTGTAGGTGAAGGTGGTCTCGAGCATCTGTGCAAATACAGGTACCCTATACTTCAGTGAGACAGCACTAGTAGACGGAAACACATTGGCCTCCACGTCACAGATATTCTAATCTCTACCAAGAAAGAATGGATGATGAATGGAGAGACATAGTATAAAGACAGAAAGAATGGAAGGAGTAGGGTGAAGTGTTCTCTGGAAACGCCGTGCCAGCTGGATGTCTTTGTGCATTATGGTATGCATGGATGTAACACAGGATGGAGTCCTCAAAAATACCCACTGGATCCATTTAGCTGGCCTCCAGCATTCATACACACCCATGTATTAGAACACAATATGTTGCAATATCTCTTATTTTGTAATAAATGCACTGAATAAAAAAGATCCACTCTGCAGTCAGTGATTTTGAAGACTGTCCTCTTGGACCAAGTACCTACTGTATAACTTGCATTGTAGCAGCTATAAAGGTTGTTGGCTCTCCATCAGTTTGTTAACTCTGCACTTCCTCTCAGTATGCCGACTCATCATTCTTGCTGATGAGACCCACCATGGTCATCCCATTAGCAAACATATCCTTTGTTTTGAGCTGTGTATTGCTGTACAGATTTGAACAGAGTCCTGGGGGCCAAAGTTCTCAGTGTGGTAGTGTTGAAGATGCTTTTCCTGATCCAGACAGATGTCTCCCATTCAGGTAGGCTTTTGAAACACTTCATGGTGATTGGGGAGAACAATGTCCAGCTGTTCTGCACTCCCTCTGAGCACTCTGTCAGGAATTTTACCTTATTTGGCAGCTTTCCATGGATTGACTTTGCAAAGGGTTGAGTTTTTCTCATGGTAAAACACAGCACCAAGTCATTAGGAGGAGGGGTGGTCTATCTTGTTGCCATGGCGTTCTGTTTTTCAAACTGAGACTGTTAGCTTGGATGATGGCTTGCTCTACCACATGTGGCGTGTAGTTGGAGTGTAAATTGAGGAAGTTGATTTACTTGCAGATGTCATCGATGTACTTGCAGATGTAACCTGTTACTGCCAATTGCAGCTTCTTTGAACATATGCCAGTTGGTTTGCTCAAAAGTGTCTTGTAAAACAGAGATGTTTCTGCTGGTCAGGGTAAAAATGCTTCAGAACCTGTTCGGAGCATCTGATGAGTGGTCTTTATGCTGGCATTATCATAATATGGCCGATATAAAGACACATCTTTTTATGTAGTTGCTTGGATTGTGGTGGTCCATGTTTTTTTCTTCTGATGGTTAGAAAACTTTGGAAACTATAGAGACCATACTGATACGCATATCTCTGATGGCAGCAATCTGAAAGTGCATATCCATTCTGAAGTCCTGAGTGATCTCTCACCAGCCAGCGCAATGACAGCTTACTGATCAGCAGCATTTCAGACTTGTGGTACTGACAAATCTCTTGCATACATGAGTTTTTTTTTTAGATGACCAATTATAAAAAATAAATAGACAGACGCTGCTCAGACACCTGACAGGTTTCTGTAGTGAGTTGGTTGTTAGAAAGAATGCACATCAAATACCAAGTATTAAAAAGAGCATTTTTCGTCACGCCATGGTTAATGTGTGTTGATGAAAAATCTATCCAGTACGATCGAACACAATCAGAAACAACCGATCCATATCAGCACAAAAAAGTGCTCTGGGCAGCGTTCTTTCAACCTCAGGGAAGTTCTGTGCTCAGCAGATTGCTGGCACACAGATCAGATTCTTTCTGTGAAGAATTTTTTTCAAACATGTAGTCGTAAAGGCAAAAATGTCATACACTTAAATTATAAATGCTTTGGGATCAATGAAGAAAATTTCGAATTGAATCTCCAGGTAAAGTCGGTGTGGCACCTGTATCGGTGACGTTTCTTCACTCTTCCAGTAGAGGGCGCACTCTTACATGCCAGCTGGCTTACCAGGAGCTTTGCCTCCTGTAGACTTATGGGCCATGCTTCCTCAATCTGCTGCAGGGGAAAAAGGACAAACCAAGTCTTTTTTTCTCCAGATCAGACCCGGGTTATAATATAATATAATATAATTTACGTAAATATCTTTTTATGTAAACATAAATGCGGATTCTGGTCCAATTCAATCAGTGGAAACTGAACCTATAAGGATATTTTAGCATAAGGAGCTCCCTGATGATTTTGCTGTGTGAAAGATGTGCAATATATGTATAGGCACAAACATTTTTTTTTGTGTAATGGGTTTATTGCAAGGCCTTCAGTCCTTGACCTGGGGACAGTAGCCAGGCAGGGGACATCGTAAATTATGTAGGAGGAAGCAGAAGGAATAAAATTTACATTTAGGATAACATACATACATTTGGGATCAAATCTAACCACTAGTTGGTTGGCTCTCTGGACATTTAACTGGACATCACCCGACTCCAACTTTCTACATGACTGCCTTGTTTTCATAGAGATTCAGCTCAGAGTTCACCTGGTTTTGTGCCGACAGAATATTATTGAGCATATTGTGTGTTTGACCTTCATCAATTTCTCCACACCTTCACCACATGCTTCAAATTTAAGTGCAGTACATAACTAAGTAATACAGGGGGCACTGTGTTCTTTTGCAAAAAGTAATATATCGGTAGTAAGTGACTGAATCTCTCTCTCTCTCTCTCCTCTCTCTCTCTCTATCTCTCTCTCTCTCTCTCTCTCTCGCTCCCTCTTTCTTTCTCAGACTGTGTGCTTACAAGTTTTTCATTTGTCGATCAGTCTTGTGTCTTTATTTTCACAAGGTGGAGACATGATTCACTGTTATAAGGATCACCCTTGCTAACCTTCCGTCTATACATCTATATATTCTGTGAGATGTAACGTTCAAAAAGGTCAATCTGTTTTTCAGCAAATCACGACTCGGATTCAGAGCAGTAGCAATTCCGTGTTATAATCCGTGTTCATGCCTCTATAAGCAGTAACTTAAAAAAAAAAAAAAAAAATTTATAATAATAAAATGCATTGTGTGTATATTTTTAGTCAAACCAATGCAGTTTCTACCTCAACCCTGAAAAATCACCCTATTAGCATGAACAGGTCAACGCTATAGATTTATTTATGCAGTGCGTGACCTTCGGGCTTTCAAAGCCTGTAATGGATAATCAAAGTCGAAAGGCTTTAACCTTAGGACCTTTGTTTTACTTGATAATGCCTCTTATCCTTTCAGTCACTGCAGGAGAAATCGCTTTATCTTCATTGGATATTTCTCAGTATGAAAAGTGAAACCTAGACGTTTTTATTTTCTTTATAGGAATAGAAGAAAATTTGAGAAGTAATCAGAATGTAGGAAAATGTTGCATTTGTGGTTTGTAAATCTAACTAGGGTTTAGGGTTTAAGACTGAGGTAAGGATTAGATGTTCATAGGGGAAGGATTGGGGTAAGTGGTTGGTTAGCGTATGGGATTCAAGGTACATATTGTGCTACATACTGTGTACAAAACATTTAGAGTGATTTGTGCAGGAGGCACTTTGAAAATATCCACGACTTGAAAAAGCTTGCAACTCTTTAAAGTCTGCAATTTCGGAATTAATCAGTCTGGACACGCCTTATTTCAACGGCCAATCACAGGCTTGGTGTTCATCCAGCGAGAAAAGTTTCTGCATTTCATCCACGAGGCTTGATTTCAAATTGGATGTTAGCAATACAAAAATAGCCTGACTTACGAAAAAGAACCCATCATGATCAGAAATCCATTTCACAGTTTTATAGTAAATAAAAAAAATATTTAGGGATATAAAGTTTGTATTAAATGCTAGCAGTAAGCAGTTGCTCTTTGATTTTTACGGCAGACGTACGATAATCAGGCAATTCCTCAAAAACGCCTCGACCAATCACAGGTCTAGAATCAATCAAATCCACAGTTACCAACCAACCAATGTAATTTCTTTTAACACAATTCTGTATTCAGAGTGAGTTTGAATTCAATCACCAATTTACCTGTGGTTTTCAGTAAACAATCAAATATTTCACTTACTCTCAGCTAGAATTGTACACAAATGTGACTGTTTTGTAGGAAACATCACAGACCTGACATTGATATGCAAAGAAACAGGTGTTAGCGCACGCACAGACCTCCAATGTGTTTTATTTTTGGAGATATTTCTACCTGTGCTTGATAGATTGTGCTCCTGTGTCTTCCTCAGATCCAGTGCCAGTGCTAAAGGTCAGCCAGGTGTCACCACGAGGTAGCAAATAGGCCCCTAGCCACAGAGTGACAGCTTGAATTATTTATTTCGTGCCACACCCTGTTTTATTTTTAATTTGTATTTTGTGGCCACAGATGGAGGGAAGAACGGAAAAATGTATCGCAGCATGAGATCCACGAGTCACTGTTTGCATCGCTGGTGCTAACGATACGCTGTATGGACAAAAGTAATGACTTTTCTCTGTGGTTCATATATGGTTCTTCCCCAGTGCTAGCACGAACTTGGAGGCACATAACTGTATTGTTGTCTTTGGATGTGCTAGCATGAAATGTTCCTCTCACTTCAACTTGGATACCCAAACCTGCACCAGCATGACACTGCCCCTGTGCACAAAGCCAGCTCCATTGAGAACTGCTTTCCATGGTTTGGAAGTGTGTGAAAGATCTCCTGCTATAAAGCTCCAACCCTGATGAACAACTGTGGTATGACTTTTTCACCCAAGCCTTCTCACATCGTCTGACTTTAGTAACAAACTTGTGGCTAAATAAATCTCCACACAAATCTCCAGAAAAATCTTGTGGAACATCAATCCCAGAAAAATGGAGGCTATTATAATGATTTGGTTTCAAAATGTTGTGTTTGTTTGTAGCAAACCGGGTGTTAGCTTGCATAGCCATGTGATAGTTTTAGGTAGTCCTGAACATTTATTTCACTGAAACTGAGTCAAGAAGGAGAAATATATTGCAGTAATCTGATTTTAGGAACTCAATAAGAGTATTGTAAGGTATAATTTGGAAACGCACACATACAAACACATGCAGAAACGCACATAAACAACAAGTCAAGTCAAGTTTATTTCTATTGCGCTTTTCACAACAGACATTGTCTCAAAGCAGCTTTACAGAAATCAACAGTGAAGGTGAATGGTGTGTGTTTGTCCCTGATGAGCAGCCGTGGTGACTGTGGCAAGCAAAAACTTCCTTAGATGTTATGAGGAAGAAACCATGAGAGGAACCAGACTCAAAAGGGGAACCTCATCCTCATTTGGGTGACATCAAGAGTTTGATTATAGTCTTTATACAATACAGAACACTGGAGAGTGAGAACTAACATGATTACTGGAGTGTGTGATTATGAGTGATGTTCTTTCTACAGTCTTATACAGTCTATATGGTTATAAAACTAGAAGCTACTAAGCATATCATAAAATAGCTCAACATTTGCGATCATCACAGATCCAACACCAGCTTCTCCATGCCAGAGCCTTTAAACAACACTAGAAGCACTTAAGAAAAATATATACAAAATTAGTTTTTTGGAAAAATAGCCATTATAGTTAACGATTTTAACATTATATTTTATAGAATTAAACATTAAACACTATAATGTTTAATTATAATGAAACACACCTAATGGCAATCAGCAACAAGAATATATACAGGCTTATATCACACACACACACACACACACACACACACACACACACACACACACACACACACACACACACACACACACATACACACACACAAACACACACATACAGACCACTGTTAGTGGTTTCCTATTACTTGGTCTCTTAAATCACGAAACCTTTCAAATGTGACGAAACACAAAGTACCACAACGAGGCACAAAACATCAATTCCTTTTGTTCGGAGGAACGAAGAAACACCATTTTCTAGCTTTGTATCTTGGGTTGTGCTGGTGTTGGAAAAAGAAGAAACTGTACAAACAGAAAATACACACACACACACACACACACACACACACACACACACACACACACACACACACACACACACACAAGATTAATACAGTTGGTGCTACATAAAACAAAACACAGCTACAGAACACAGAGCTAAGGACTAAAATAAGTTGTCTGAGTCACATAAAGTGCACTTAAATAAAACAATAGTGGAACCTATTCATCATGATCCTGGGACCCTCTGTCCCAGGAACCATTTCAATTCATGCTATCTGTTCTTTTGACACATTTATGACTCCTGACAAATCACCCATCAAGAGCAAGATCTTTTGTTCTTATTAATGCTTGTGCTGGTTCTAATCCCACATTAATGTACATTTACAGCATTTGGGGGACACCATTACCCAGTGCGGCTTAATATTTATTTAATACAGATAATGAAACTTACAATCTTCTGATCAGAAGTCTAACATCTAAATCTAACCACTAAGCTCCCCCCATTCCCTCACTAATTCCCTCAGGAATCACTTACTGTGAATATACTGAAGGTTAAAAGCTAAAAAGCACCGTCGTACAAATGCATTTTTTAATTACATTTGTGTCCTTGTTCATGACCTCTGTTTTTCAAAACCATCTTGTACTGATGAGGTGCTGAACAAATCAATGAATGAACTATTTTGGTGAGCAGCCTCTACATTTTCAGGAGTTTTTTAAGGAAGGTCGGTGCAAATCTTAGAAACTGTATGGACCCTACATGAGAAATCACATAGAAGTCTGCACATACAGTAAAACCAGGAGCTGTGAACTGACAACCTATCAATAGTTTAACAACAAACTGCTTATATGTTTTTGATTAGATAAATCCTTCAAAAATCCAGAGTTAGAAACCTTTTTGTGTTGCATTACATTCAGAAGAGAGGTTTGAATAAAGCTTTACCTTGTGGTACTGCTGCAGTGTTAGAACTCAGTGTGGTATTGGATATTAGAGCACCACCTGCACAGAACAAAAACATATACAGCTTGATAAATCTAGTGAAATTCCTGAACATTTGAAACATCACGGCTAGATTACGGAACAATGCTGAAACATAATAAAAACCTCACCTGGTGCTGCTGTGGGATTATGTCTTGCCGTGGCTTCTGCTGTAAAGTGAAAACGCAGCTGCATTTCATAACAACTCAAGCAAAAAGAATCTTATAAAAAATGTGTATTTATTTAGATGTTGAGTCAAATAAGCAGTTTGACATTTTTTAACTAAATTTGACAAAACTTTACCTGGTTGTGCTGGTAAGTCGTTGTTTCTCAATGAGGTTTTGTCTGTAAGGAAGTACAGAGCTACAATAAAATACAGAACTTCCAGTACAAATCAGGGCAGAATTTAAGATTTAACTACCCATATATATGTTGAACAGCTAAACAGAACCTTTATTTTATACATTTTTCTTCATGCAGAGTGGTTATTATTATTATTATTAATAATTATTAAATTATTAAAAATGTATGGAACACCTAGTCATGGATTATCTCTGATTTGCATAACTGATATAATTGTATTGCGTAACTGATCACTAGAAGATTATTGAATAAAACTCTAAAACATTTTACCTTGTTGTGCTGGTGTGGGATTTCTCTGGGTTGGATTTTCTATAATAATTACAAAAAAATAAAAAAGAATATACATATTTATATGTGGTATATATTTTATATATACTATTTTATAGTATATAGTGTATTTTACAACTCTGGGACATAATGCAGTTGTTACCTGATTGTGGCGCTGATTCTTTTCCTGCCGTGGTTGTTGCTGTAATAATAAAAGTGGGTAAACATGATTGAATGACTCAAGTGTAAAAGGATTTCATCATAGAAAGATTCGTGCAGAACTTGAGCTATAAAGTGCAGTAAAAAAGCGTTATTAATAAACATTTACAAAATGTACATATCCTATAAATTACCCACATGAAACTATGAGCCAAAAAGATTTAATGTTCAAATGTAACAGGTTTCATAATGATCGAGGAAGCAATAGATGCTCATTCCCTACATTAACACCACCTTGCCATAAATATTTGTGTGTTGTTTATTCATTATATTCTTGCATAATCCCTATTTGTTCAATTCACAGGGAAAATTCCTTGTATTCGGAGTAACACTCATTTTTTCGCAAAATAGCACTTGATCCTGCACAGCCCATACTGTTACAACCCAATGAAACCTAAAGAAACTTAATGAAAATTGCAGAAATCATGTGTGCAGGACTGTTGATTTTTCTCAAACTTTAATTTTGCCCAAAAAAGTGACCAAAGCTACTGGATGCCTGAAGCGATTTCAGTATTAAATCCGCATTAGTTTACTTTTCTGAATGCAGGACTTCTCTGAATACATTTGGACTGACTCAAAACTCAAAACTTACCCACTTCTACTTGGTTTCCTTGTGCTGATGTTGTTGCTGCTGCTGCTGCAATGTCTACATAGCCATTATCTGTCCAGTAAACACAGTAAAAATAGATTGAACAATCCACATGCACTATTTCTTTACATGTAAACGGTTGTTAGGCAATAATTACAATACATTTACGGCATTTAGCACATGCCCTTATCCAGAAAAACTTACAATTATCTCATTTTTATGGGTTTGAGGGCCTTGCTGAAGGGTCCAGGAGGTGGTGCTGGGATTTGAACTCATGACCTTCCAATCATAAATCCAACATCTTACCCACTGTGCTACCACTTCCCACCTAAATGTATAAATAGTATATGATGTAGTAATAATAAATCCTCACCTCGTAGTGTCGTCGAATCTGCACTTTCCGTGGGTTTCACTGTAATCGTTTAATATATTTGTTAATAAATCATTTTTAGGAATTGCATAATGAACTAAATATACGTTTAAATCACACTTTAATCTCATGTTAATATCGTAACAAATATGTGTGTATGTTGGAATTCGTCCAAACCCTGCATATTATTATGCAACTTAATTCTAAAGATATTGAACATTGTAAAATAATTTCATTATGATCTGTCTGAATGCTCGAGTTTACTTTAGCTCTAATATTATATATAGTGAGCCACAAACGTTGGATTAGAAAAACGAACATGATCTATAAAACATGTACATTAATAATTAATAAAGCAAAAGACAGCAAACGTTGGAAACTATACCGAAAACATTCTTTTGCTAAAAAAGATTCTCTTAAATACACACCTTGACAAACTCCTACATGATGAATAATTGTAACTGTCTCATTGACCTCCTGAGGTGGCAGGACGCACCGGAGCCCCTCGTCGCACGTTCCAATTAAACCGTACAGACCTCCACAGAGCTCCCCCTGTTGCTTAGCGCACAAGTAGCAGCAACCGTACTGACCGAGAACTTTACCGCCCTGACAGTCCTGCTCTGGACACGTGACGAAAGGACAAAATGAGAGTGGACTAACCGAGCTGGTCATCGTTACCAACACCACCAAGAACAAGGATAACACCTGAACTTTGAGGCACATCTTTAACAAGTTGAATTCAGCCTTTTGGTCATCAGCTAACGAATGAACGTGAATGAACGCAGTTTTGGTGATGTAGCTTTTTATATACAACCCACAGGACACAGGAATTTACACGGGTTTGTGCAGGGTTGGGGGGGACTTGTTTTTTCTAGAATGCATGTCCTTGTCTTTAGATTTCCTCCTCTTATGTAATGCGATTTTTTTTATGTAATTTTTTTTAAACAGAATCAGAATCAGATAGAAAAAAAAAATGAAATAGTACAAAGGCACTGCCAGGACTGAACCTGCCCCAAATCTACAGACCTAATTCTTTTTCCTTTATGACTAAAACTGTCCCAAATCCACAGACCTACTTTTTTTTTTTGTACCTGGACCTGTCCCAAATCGATTCCTTTTAATTCAAAACCGCAACAGTTTTATTGTTAGGCTTCACACCTTGTGATTTATGCTATTTCTATGTATCCGCATTCTTGGTGTGCATTCTGTGCCTGGAGGTTATATGCTTTTCTTCATTTTTTGGATTCCTTATGCGCTATCTATACAGAAATCTGCAGATGACCTGTGATACCTTCCGTGTTCTGGTATTTAACGGACCACCTGACAGAACGCTCCACGTTCCTGCTCGTGCTGCGATTTCTGATTTGTATTTGGTCTACTGTAGGTATTTGGGGTAGACTGTATTTGTTGGCTACATGATATGGATGAACGTTAGTGGACACCTGATCGTAAGATTAGTATGCGCTTCTTTTGAACACCCCATTCCACATTTAGTTCCCATTTACTCTTATAATAACTTTTGTAACTCTTTTTTTTTTTGTGGATTTTTGTGGAAATTTGTGGCTATTCATTCAGCCATAAAGAAGGGTGTTAGTAAAGTCAGGTCCTGATGAAGGTGAGGTGAGGGGGCCTGGGGTGCAGTCAGCATTTAGATTCATCCCAAAGGTGTTCAATAGAGTTGGAGCTCTACAGCAGGCCACTCAGTATCTTCCAGTCCAACTCATGGAAAGCAGACCTGATATTTCTGTCTATTCAGTGTATGATTAGCCCATAAACTTTAATTCCATTCACTGGAACTAAGAAACCCAATCACCGTTCCAGCAAGACAATGCTACTGTGTACAAAGCCAGATCCATGAACACATGGTTGTAGGTTGGACTAGAAGATCCTCAAATATCCTGCACAGACCTCTTTAACACCAGACTTGCCTGTATAAAGAAATGCCTGGTGGGTTCTTTGTTCATTAAAATCTGTTTTATACTTACTTACATCCACTTTGGTGGGAATTCATTTCTAAATTCATTTGAGTTTTTATTTCAATTCATTTGAATCAAATTGAATTAATGATTAGTTATGATACATGTGTATTGCCAAAGGAAGTGCAATAAAGATTAATGCAAAAACAGAATAAAATAAAATGACATAAAAATAGCCAGATATGTAAAAGCGTTCCAGTGAGTCCAGAAAACTAACATAGCATTTATAAAAAAATTTCACAGGTGAAGTGAACGAGTAGGTTACATATTACTCTCAATAATTTTTTAACCGCAAACACCATTCATCAGGATCATTCAGAACTATGAAATGTAATTGATTTTTGCTCTAATTATGGCAGCAACATCCAAATAGACTCGTACTGAGACCAAACGGTTGTGCAAACAAGAACTTGTGATCTGTTGAGCAGCTATAACAATGGAAATATGAGTATTCAAATTCATTCATTGTAGCTTTAATGTAAAGTATTTAAATTAGGTAGTAAATTGTATTGATCCTTTGCTTTGTATCCTTTAACCTTATCAGGCTCATAACAGGAGAAGATTTTGAGCTGTTTGATATCCACAAGAGAAGAGAATTTTTTTGTGAATTTTTGGTACAAAAAAACCAAAAGATTCAACAAAAATGATAATTTTGTCACAGCCTTCTTTGCTCATATTTTCCAAGGGTGAAAACATTATTATTATTATTAATAATTTATTATTAGAATATTATTATATGATATTAATATAATTTCAGAAGCAAGCAGAAAGAAAGGGAAATGCAAAACCAGGAGAAATAAAATGAAATGAAACAAAAAATATCAAACAGATATGTGAAAGCCAGTCCAGCAGGAAAACAAACACCTTGTTTATTTAGACATGTGGCAGGTAAAGTAGGTTACGTATTAATCGGAATACATTTCAAACACTTTATAGCATTGTTTCATTCAGACCCATAAAGTTAATCTATAAATTTGCTATAAAAAGGGTAATAAATTTACTAAAGCTTACAGTAATGCACTGTTCCTGTAAATTCTTTACTCCAAACTAGTAAAATTTTTAGAGTTAATGCTGTCCGTGTAAAACCTGACAGGCTTTTGTTAGTCTTTAGTAGCAGTTTTCGATGGAACATGCAAAAGGTTTAAAAGAAGTTGATGTGGTGTTCATTAAGAGTGTGTGTTGGTGTTTGAGGGTCTTGAGAAGTTGTGGGTTTGTTGCACAGTCTGGTTTTGAATGCTTGGAAGCTTTGGTTCCTTTTAGACCAATCAGCAGCAGGGTGAGTTGTTTGTGCGAGGGATGAATGGGGTCTTCTACAATTCCAGAACAAGGTACACACATTTGGACAATATTTCACCTTAGATTAAATATTCTGTTGTCCTCCAGTCAGTGCAGACGTTTTTTTTTAATTTGTATTTTATTTCTATTACACAGAGAAAGAGAAAGTAAACCAAGCATGCACTTTGTAAATTTTTTTTTTTTACAAGGTGTGGATTGATTGCTATGCCTCTGTGTTGTTTGGAATTTTTAATTCTCTTTTGATTTCTGTCAGTAACTTTACATTGCCCACTTTCTTACTCACTTTTTTTCCACAAAAAAACATTTTCACTAAACACTGAGTGCCCTCTAAAAGTCAAAGTACTAAACCTCCAGAAATTTCCAGCATGTTCAGCTACTTTCAGGAACCATTTTGCCTCTCAATATATGCACATTTTAACAAAGGTTTCGACTGATGTATTAAGATTCTTTGTTTTGGTTACAAGAGTTAAACTTGAGTGGAAGGCACTTCCTCTTCATAGGTTCTTCCTAATAATTTCTATCAAAAGCAATTTCTTTCTATCAAAAGAAATTTTCCATAATTTCGCCTTCATTTCTATAAAATATTCCCAAATTCCATAACGATCATCAGTAAAATTCTAAATATTAGAAATGCACTTTATTTGTTACTCTTTTATTTCTTGCTTAACACCAGGCTTGAAAGAAAAACCCTGAAAGAACGAATGATGTATTTCTGATCCTTGTCAGTTGTCTGTGTAAATTCTGGTGCTGAATGAAGTGAGAAAAAGATCACCATCATTTCCTCATTGATAGCGTGATCTCAATTCAGATATGGAGACACTTTCCAGCAAATCCATCAAGGAAATTAGCGTGTTCTTTATTTAGAACTTTCGCAGAGAAGTTGGTTACCTTGTGGTCTGTGATAAATTCCCACAAACCCATTGAGAGTCCTTTAGAAATCTGTGATCTGTGTTATAAGACAGTGAATTTAATTTCAGCTTAATGGATGTTCGAACTGAGTTTCCCAAATAACGCTGACGTGGGAAATTTAAATGTAAATAAAATATTCAGCAGTTTACAGAATTTGATGAAGTTTCACATATGTGATATTTATTGGTACGACATGTAATTGTGGATGTGTACTGGCAGGACGAGTGCAAAGGAATAGTAATGCAATAGAAAATAAATCATTTTAAATGTAAAAATGTATATAAAATAAAAGAATTACAAATAAAATAAAATATGAATTTAATGAAATATATATTATATAAAATATTATTAGATTAAAAAAATTAATAAATTTGGCCGAAGTATTTCCACGAAGGAAAAATGGGTATTTTGCTTATTTAGACAGTTCACAGGTAAACTAGTAGGTTAGGTTTCAGTTTAAATAATTTCTTGATGGAAAATACCAGAATTTCATTAGAATCCTTTGAACTATGAAATGTGATCTTTCCTCTTGTAAGCAGCTTATGAATGTAAACATGTGAGTCATTTCTGACCTCGTTATCGCTTTGATTTAAAGAATTGATGTTGCTTAATAATGATATGAGCTGAGCTGAAGGTTGAGGGTTGTACTCAAGGATTTGCTCAACCATCAAAGTTTTTCAGTGCTGAGATTTGATGACATGACTTTCATTCGTAACTCAAAGCCTTTAGCACTAAACCACCACAAGCAACAATTGTTTAGATTGTGATGAATCAAACTTGAAGTAGAAGACCCAAACCTATTCCAGCATGATGATGCCCCTGTGCACAAAGCCAGCTACATGAAGATCTGCATTACATGGGTTGGAAGTGTGTGGAAGATCTTAAGTGGCCTGTTATAGAGCACTGACCTCAACCCTACTGAACAACACTGAGATGAATATGAATGCTGATTGCACCCTCCACATTTCCCCACCTACATCAGTTCCTGACTTTACCTACACCCTTGTGGCTGAATGAAGCTCCACAAATCTCCACAAGCACACTCAAAAAGCTAGTGGAACCTCTTCCCAGAAGAGCAAATACGGGTGAAATGTGGAATGTTATGTCCAAAAGGAGTATAACAATATTATAGTCAGGTGTTCACAATCTATGTGTAGTGTATGTCAACAGGAGTTTTTAAATTGTTAACAATTTAATTGTAGAAAATACAAGAAAATCACCGGATCCAGATGTTTGCGGGAGTTGGTTTGGAACTTTCTGGTAGGACGTGTGTGGGCTGTGGAGACAAAGATGCCAGTTATCTGGGTTTAAAAATAAAGTTTTCTTGT
>NC_060908.1:15872500-15882500 GCF_014805685.1 Silurus meridionalis | reverse complement strand
CCCTTGGTGGCTAAATGGATTGGGGTTACACTTTGGTTGTAGTTTTATACCAGCAATAGTCCTGCTATTCTCAAAAAAAACATTGAATTAGCACATGGGTCTTCAACTGGGGGTCTGTGGCAGTGCTAATATTTTGGCCACACAGTGTAGCTTTATAATGCTTTATACTGCTAGCTTAATTTGACTGACCTGCAGTTCAGCTAATGTCTTACTATTTTAATGTTTTAGCTACAAATAAGCCTGGATGTACAAAAAAATGAGTAAAGGATTAGTTCCAGGCTAACACATGCATGAGTGTCACCATGTTGGAGAATTTCTGAAATCTTTCTAAATAACTTTCATTCCACAGGATGATATTAGCTTTATATGCTATGTTTCGAGTTAATTCTGGACTGCGAAGGTGTTAGTGTTGGTCATTTAGCACTCAGGTGTAGAAACCGACACCTTTGTCCATGCTTGTCTTTCAATCAATCCCTCTATCCCTCTCTTTCAGCCTTTTCTCCAATATATCGATCATTCTCTTTTCCTTGTGCACCTCCTTGACATGCTAGCATCCCACGTCCTCTCCTTTATCTCTTTTCCTGTTCGTGTTTTTCACCTCAACGTGCCCTTGTTCTCTTCATTCCATCTATCTCTGCCCCCTCTTTCTCTCTCCTCCATCCTTACTGAGCTGGTATTCCATTAATCATCTCTCTGTTCCTCTTTTCGTCCTCTCTCTCTCCGCTACGGTACGGACAGAGGGAAATTAGCTGAGTGTTTCGCTAGGCTGTTGCCGTGGTAATGGGGGTGGTGGTGGGGAATTGTGCAGCAAGCTTGCGGCTAATTTAAAGACCCCCGAGGGACCTCAAGGGCTGACACACGGCCACGCCGCCGCTAACCTCGCTACTTCCTGACGCAGACGGCGCTAGTGTTAGAGCTAGCGTTTCTGCCATTCAGCTTCCTTTCATTATTGCCAGTGTAGCATCTCTTCGATGCTCGTAAAGGCTGTGCGCTAATCTTAGAGCCAAGCGCTTTTGAGCATCTGTTCTCAGACTCATGTTTAACACAAGTGCCATTCTTTTTTTGTCATTCTTTTTTTTCTTTCTGTGCCACATTCTGCGAATTTAGCATCTGATACACCCACATAAAGGCAAGGAAACTTCATCATGGTCCTGATACACTCCTTATTATCGTATATGTTTAAGATGGTTTTGTGCTTCTTTTTGAACATCCCATTCCTCACTGAGTCTCCATATTCTGGTTATAATGACCTCCACTCTTCTATGTTCCACAAAATATTTTTGAAAGTCAGGCACTGATGTAGGTGAGGAGGTCTAGGGTGCAGTCAGCATTTACATTCATGTCGAAGATTCAGAGCTCTATAGCAGGACAAACAAGATCTCCAGCTTCTGAGCTGTCCATCAAACTGAGTGGGCGGGGCATTAAACAGCCCGATAAAAGTAAAAGCTCCACCATTGAGTGCTTGTGTGTCGCTTGCTGCAAAGACCAGATTCTTTTTTTTCTAAGGATTAGCATGTGTGTGTGTATGTGTGTGTGTGTATGTGTGAGATATATAGACAAATACACACTCCATTTATTCATGTATGCTGCAGTGAGCATACAACTGTTTGCCTCTTGCAAGTTTTACCTCCCGCTCTCCCTCTTTCCTTCTCTCTCTC
Source organism: Silurus meridionalis (assembly GCF_014805685.1). Taxonomy (NCBI): domain Eukaryota; kingdom Metazoa; phylum Chordata; class Actinopteri; order Siluriformes; family Siluridae; genus Silurus; species Silurus meridionalis. Next base: position 15,880,842 of record NC_060908.1, on the reverse strand, counting down.
TCTCTCTCTCTCTCTCCTACATACACCATTATGCTGACCATGTCCTTCATTCATAACAATAATAACCTTGCTGTAGCGCCAACAATGACACCATTCATACCGGTGATATCACACACACACAGACACAGACACAGACACAGACACAGACACACACACACACACACACACACACACACACACACACACACACACACATAGAGTTGCACACACAGTTGCACACAGCTTCAGTGGCCTTGATAAAGTGTGACCCACTTTTAAAAGACTTTAACACACACACACACACACACACACACACACACACACACACACACACACACACACACATACACACACATATAAAATGATGGTACATTGGTGTTACAGTGTGTACAGCAGGGTGTGTTGTGTGTGTGAAGGTGTGATAGATGTTCCGTCCATGTGTTAATTGAATAATGTGGTTGATTGTTTTGGTGCAATTGTTTGTTGATTCGTTTGTTCTGAACGTGTTTTTTCTCTGCGCAGGATCCTGCTGACTGTGGTGGTGATCTTCCGCATCCTGATCGTGGGTATAGTGGGCGAAAAGGTGTACGAGGATGAGCAAATCATGTTCATATGCAACACGCTGCAGCCCGGCTGCAACCAGGCCTGCTATGACAAGGCCTTCCCCATTTCGCACATACGCTATTGGGTTTTCCAGATCATCCTGGTGTGCACCCCAAGCCTGTGCTTCATCACCTACTCGGTGCACCAGTCGGCCAAGCATAAGGACCGGCAGTACACCGTCATGCACGGCCCCTACATCGACCACGGCCACGGACCCAGCCGCAAACTGCGCAGCCTCAATGGCATCCTCGTCCACGACTCCAAGGATGAAGAAATTCCCGAGCTTAAGGATATTCCCAACATCCCTTCGTGGCCTCATCGGCCTTCAAAGAGCGCCAGGGCACGGCAGCAGGAGGGCATCTCGCGCTTCTATGTCATCCAGGTGGTGTTCCGTAACGCGCTGGAGATCGGCTTCCTGGCTGGCCAGTACTTTCTTTACGGATTCAATGTGCCGGCGATGTTCGAGTGTGACCGCTACCCTTGTGTCAAGGAGGTGGAGTGCTACGTGTCACGGCCCACAGAGAAAACCGTCTTCCTGGTGTTTATGTTTGCTGTAAGCGGCATTTGCGTCGTGCTCAACTTGGCTGAGCTAAACCACCTGGGCTGGAGGAAGATCAAAGCGGCCGTGCGAGGTGCTCAGCAGCGCAGGAAGTCTGTGTGCGAGCTTAGGAAGAAGGACACCTCACACCTGTCCTCGCTTCCCAACCTGGGGCGCACGCAAAGCAGCGAATCGGCATACGTCTGACGGAGAATAGGGGAGGGGCTTAGGACGGCATGGGCATGGATGACCAGACGGAAGCAGAAGGCACGTCCTACAATTATGACTTAATTGAGCATGAGACGACTCGGTATCATTCGCAAGGTCGGACAATGGGGAGACAGGGATGGGAGACGGCGGTACGTGAACCTGAGAGAAACAAACATCAAAAAAGGAATTCAAACCCTGAACGCATGCAAGAACAATGTTCTCACACTCACATACCTGTCTCCCCAAGACCTGTGGATGTCTTCCAAACAAGGCCATGTCAAAAAAGCTAAAGACATTTTTGAGATGGTAGCTCAAGGCGGAGAGAGACAGCGAGGCACTCAGCAATCAGATCTTAATCTTTTGAATTTCCAAAAAAACGAACAAAGCAAAGTTGCAAAGTGTCGAAGCTTACCCTGTCTCTCTCTTTCTCTTGTAACAAGTGACAGCGTCTTTCATGCGGGGAAATTTGAATTGTAAAAGAAAAGAATGGTGATGCAACGATAACGATGATGGTGATGATTATGATAAACAAGCCCCTCCCCCTTTGACAGCAGCTGGGCAATAGGAGGACCACCCCTTTATTCATCTACTATAAACATAACCGTAAAATAAAACGCATAACCAAACACTCGTTACTCCGTTCGCGTCTCTTAGAGCCCTCAAGCTGCTGCTTAGGAACAACTCTGTACATATTTTTTGGCATTACGATTTATTGCAATGATTCTTTTCATGAATATTCAATGCACCTTTGTATAACTTTTTTGGTCCTGTATGTTCAAGTCAAGCAACGTTTCTGCTCTCACGTGAGATCTTCTGAGAAGTCCACACATGCGCGTTTTTTGCTTCCTGCTCCGTTGCGCATGGCTAAATCGGTAGCGATAGAGGTAGCTCTCGGTAGCTGATGTAGATTCTAGGTGGTTTCTTCCACAATCAGGTGAAATGACAGGAATGTGCAAAATTCCTTGTTGTAAATCAATATGAAGTACAATGCATATAGTCTCTGTGCTTTGCCAAAGTGTCTGATGTCTTGGAAACTGGGTGGAGCTAACCTTGCGGAGAACGCTTCGGTCACCGTGATGTTGATGTTGCTCATCCTTACCACCAAACTATGCATTCATGCTTGAATAATCTGTGCAGGTCTGAGAAAATCAGCAAACGAATGCTAGCTACCTAGCCGGATAATGTGCTGACAGTGCTAATCATGTGGGTTGGCACACGGAGGGTTTAAATGGGTTTAATCGCTTGACTGGTGTGGCGTTTTGCCGGAGTGAGGGGCTGTCAATCAATCAAGTGTAACAATTAGAATATTAGGCCATGCCCACTGAGTTTAGATCAGTGAGTTTTGCAGCTGTGAGTTGAGCAGCATTTATTACTACCTAAATGATATAAATCTCTTTTATTTCAATTCTGCATTATGTTTAATTTTGAGACAGGTTCGAAGTGTGTTATTGTTATAATGTTGACTTTATACAGTTCCTGTGAACTGTTTTTTTATGGATGTTGAGACACATGCATGTTCCTTTTGTTTTTATGTAACAAACCCGGAAATATTAAAATAACATTAATAATATTTATTTTGACCAATTATATTGTATATTATTATATATATACTTTACATACTCTTGGCATCCGAAAAGTTTTTTCTTTTCTGTGGTGACTGGGCAGGTCAATCCATCATAGATAAAACTCCAGACAACTGTTTACTCTCTAAATAACACTTAAGAGGTTGGACATATGCTTTGGCTCCTTGTCTTGTTGTATGGTGAAGTCAGTTCCAATCATTCCAGATGGGATTGGATGGTGTTGAAGTATGGATTGGTAGCCATGTTGATTCCTTCCACCCGGAATAAGTCTTTACGCTTCCACCTCTATGTTCTTCTGTTAGAGCCAAAAACGTCTGTCCACAGAACCTTCTTCCACTTATTGACTGTCAAATTATTGTGAGTTTTTGCCTTTTACTTAACTTGTTGCATAGAAACAAAAGGAACATTCATGCATCTTAAATCCCATAAAAGACTCCACACTTTTGACAGACACTGTTGTAAGCAGCTTTCAAGGCAAATGTGCAAGGAAAAAGATTAAATAAGCGATGGCCTGTTTTGGCTTGCATAGTGTGTGAGCAGAAAAAAAAATCACCTTGACTCTATATACAGGACCACAACTGGGCTAAGTGCAAGAAATGCAAGCTTTAACGTAAAAAAACAAAACAAAAAAAGATACGAAATGAAATGAAGAAAATACCTGTATAATTAGTGATAATAATTATTTTATTTGTTCTTTATGAAAGAAACTTGTATATTTCATGATAAAAAATGATTTGTTTTTTTTTAACAACAGACTTCTGCAGAAAACAACACAAAACAAGGCATGTTAATGACGCATTATTAGAATGGCTAGACTGTGACCTGGGCTGTGTTATGACATTTTATTTTTGAAAAAAAAAAGCGATATTCTTTTGTTTTTTTGTTCATTTATTTGCACCATGTTTATGTACTCCGAAGCATGCTGAGCAGAAAAACTATAGCACCATGCAGATATGGGATTATGGGACCTGTGCTGATTATGGCTCTGGTATTGCAGCAATAATACATATATTACAAATAAGAAATTATAAGAAAAAATATATAATGAATATATGTCGAAAAAATAAAAGAAATAAATTCCCTCCATTTTGATGATGCATGCATGTGTGTGTATGCGTAAATGATTGTATGCATGTGAAAGAATGGTGTTTCCTGAGCTGTCAGATTATTTAAAGGTTGACAAAGTGTGATGTCTAGACAACTGGGTCAGAGCATCTCCAAACCTGCAGCTCTTGTGGACTGTTCCTGGTCTGCAGTGGGTTCTGATTCAACAGATGAGCTCCTGAAGAAGTTCATGCTGTTAATGATCCACAGGTCAGGACTGTTTTGGGGACCAACACAATATTAGGCAGGTGGTCATAATGTTATGCCTGATTGTTGGCCATAGAGTTAAACCTGGTTGGTGTATGTGGAAAGTAAAAAACTTCTTTCTTTGATTTGATTTGTTGAATTACTAAAATAATGCCTTTTATTTGGTTACAGGTTGTTTAGTTACATTTATGGCATTTGGCAAATGCCTTTATCCAGAGCAACTGAACAGTTGAGGGTTAAGAGCTTTGCTCAGGGTCCCAGTAGTGGCAGCTTGGTGGTCTCATGAACTCATGCCTTTCCAATACCAAGTCCAATGCCACGGAGCTACCACCTTTCTTTCATGTTCGTGCTCAACTGTAAAAGAAAACGTTTGGAAGAAAAAGCATTTCCTTTGGTGTTATTGGATTCTAGAGAGAGGAGAAAAATGGTCAGGGAGGCTGCGTATAGCTAGTGAGACCTGGACGTTCTAAAACTTCAATGAACTAACGCTTATGAATATTTAAACACTATTAAAACCATTAAAATTGGTCAGAGAAAGAACTATTATCTCTGCAACTCATGTATTTATTGTTATTAAATCGACTCAAAGATCCAATCATGAGTAACTGATGCGTACCTTTGTTCCACCAGAGCTGAACAGGAAATGGAAAGGACGGGTAAAATGTTGACCCTTAGCTTTGGTCTTGACCAAAGACTAATGTCTCCTTTCCTCTTTTATTATTGCATTTCATGTTGTTTATTATCCATATTCCAAATTCATTGTTCAAAATCTCTTATATAATCTGATTAGTATATATTACGAAGCCCTCAGGGTGGCAATTTTGCAGACTCGTTCGCTTGCTCTTGTCGTTTTTCTCTTCGGAAAAAAACATTTTTCCCTCAAGACAATGTGTTCTGGAGATGCACACAAACACACATAGACTCACACCTGCACTCAGCAAGTCATATGAGCCTTTTCCCAAAATGGCCGCCAGCTTTGATTAGAACTGACCTGAGCGCTAATCACTACTCACTGTCAGGCTTTCTCCTTCTACTGGCCGCTTTGAAGCATGCTAGCTTTTCTGTGTGTGTGTGTGTGTGTGTGTGTGTATGCGTGCACATGCACACATGATGTGTTCTGTTCTCCATGTACAGACAGAATGTCCCCAAGGGTGATGAGAAAGGTTCAGATATTCTGACTCTCTGAGAGAAAAATTCATGCTGTGATTAAAACCATTCTGATTTAGCGCACGGTTAAAATATAATATCATTTTGTACATTTCCAAACCGACTCAATTACATACAAGTATTATTAGTAGCTAATCTGTCAAAATTTCTTTAACTAGTTTCATTAGCTAGCTAGACATTTCTCTCTCTCTCTCTCTCTCTCTCTCTCTCTCTCTCTCTCTCTATATATATATATATATATATATATATATATATATATATATATATATATATACACACACACACACACACACACACACACACACACACACACACACAGTCAACCTCTGATAATTCATGGTTTGGAACTCGGAAAAAAATTGCTGGGTTTCATTTGGGACCAAACTAAAAGCAAAATGCAGATTATTTTAAAATTCGCAGGAATCTGCAGCGGGACCGAATGTTCAGAAACGTTAGGAATAACATTTTAAACTGTTTTCAGTTTTTTTTAGTCATAAAGAAATAGATTCTGATGTGACCATTTACTTCCTATTCAGCCATTTTCCTCCTCCATTAAAAAAGAATATCTGTGAAAGAAACCTGCGATGAATGAAAAGTGGAAGTCGACAAGGGTGTGTGAGGAACAGGACTGGAATCGAGCCCAGGGTTCTCTCTGGGTTTAACGCCGGCAGACCTGTACGACGGTGCAGGATGAGGCTGAGCTCAGCGAACACCATGGCTACTGTTACCGTGGAGATGCCTTCTGGCCCAACCCACTCTAATTTTACCTGCCGCAGTGATCTCTTATAATGTGTTTGTTCTTATGTGGTGAAAGAAAAAGAAAGGGAGAGATAGAGAGAGAGAGAGAGAGAGAGAGAGAGAGAGAAGAGAGAGAGAGAGAGAGAGAGAGAGAGAGAGAGAGAGAGAGAGAGAGAGAGAGAGAGAGAGAGAGAGAGAGAGAGCTATTTCAGATTGTCATGCTGTCAAGTTTAGCACACGCCCATAACTCAATACATAGAGAAAGAGGGAGAGAGAGAGAGAGAGAGAGAGAGAGAGAGAGAGAGAGAGAAAGAGGGAGAGAGAGAGAGACAGAGAGAAAGAGGGAGAGAGAGAGAGAGAGAGAGAGAGAGAGAGAGAGAGAGAGAGAGAGAGAGAAAAGAGAGAGACTTTCTTAATATGTTAAGATTGCTATCTACTTCCTTTTGAACATCCCAATCCCAGGCTGTCCGATTTGCTCTTATAATGATCTCCACTCTTCTGTGAAGATTTTCCAGTATCTTTTTATGGAGATTCATTCGGGCAAAAGGGTGTTAGTAGAGTCAGGTGTGAAAAATTCATCCCAAAGGTTAAAAAGTGTTGGAGCTCTATAGCAGGAGAACTTCCACACACTTCCAACCCATGGAAAGCAGAACTTCATGAACCTGCTTTTATGCAAAAATGTCTTTGGGTCTCCTTGTCAAAGTGAAGGGAAATTTTCATGCTACTGCATCCAATGACAGTGTGTACCTCCAACTTTGGGGAAGAACCACGTATGGCTGGAAAAGAAATGTACCCCTATATTTTTGTTCATAGTGTAAATACATCACCATGCTTATCTTGTTTTGGTTTTCTTGTCATGTCACTTCTCTCAGGTTTACGATAATGTTAAACTAGTTCTTTTATCAAATCCTTGTTATACAGTGTTTGATATGTTCGATAATTTTCATTCTCATATTTGGTCACATACTAGCGTATCCTGTCAGTTTTCTCTCGCTCTTTTCATGTCTTTTTTATAATGCACTCATTGTAAAAAATGACTAAAATTGCTCTGCTTGCTTCAGAAGCAAACACTACTTTGAAGCAGAAAAAGTCCTTTGTGATAGTTTAATACTTTTACCTCAGAATCTGACCTCACACGACCTCACATGATCAGCTGATAACCGATGGGCCGCCTTGACATTAATTGAAATGATCATTTAAAACGATACATCACACAGATCCTTATTGATTTAACAGATATAAATACAGAGCAGTCTGTGACTCCATGTTCAGCCATACGTGATCACGGTTGGCTCACAAAACAGGTAGGAATGGAACTAAAAAGAATCTATTTATGTTTGTGAGCGACTCACGGGGGCCAGGGACCATCAGGATTTAAGTAGATGGATTTGAAACTGCGAAACCATAAAATTGTAGTATACAGAGGGCTAACAGGGATACCGCATGGTGCACACACACACACACACACACACACACACACACACACACACACACACACACACACACACACACTGCTTCAATTATTAACCTCTGCAGAGTGACAGAAAAACAGAGAGGGATACTCTCAGGGATGGATAGAACTGTGTGGTCATGCTGTCGTTTACATCGCTCTTATTTAAAACACTATTTGGTGTTAACGCGCATTCGATTTGCATGTTTATGTGCCTCTGGTTGCCGTGCGCCTCCATACCTTCCATCAGATTATAATCCTAATCCTTATTCCTGAAATAATGTCATCTGAGGAAAGGATAACACAGAGGTCAAGCACAGGTGAGGATTAGTGAGGAATCAGACAGAAACACCGACACATCAAAGTAAAAAACAGTGTGCTTGTACGTTGCACAGTATACAGTGACACTACACAATACACTCTTACACTAAACACTACACACTTTCACTACACACTATACTCTTATAATACACAATACACTCTTACACTAAACACTACACACAATACTCTTTAACTACACACTATACTCTTACACTACACACACTACACACTATACTCTTACACTACACACACTACACACTATACTCTTACACTACACATTATACTTTTACACTAAACACTACACACTTTAACTACACACTATACTCTTATACTACACATTACACACTTACACTACACACTATACTCTTGCACTAAACACTACACACTTACACTACACACTATACTCTTACACTACACATACTACACACTATGCTCTTACACT
>NC_060908.1:15862500-15870000 GCF_014805685.1 Silurus meridionalis | reverse complement strand
ACTCGCTTCCTGTCTCTTACCACACGTTACACTCAGCTGATCAAGGACATCTAGAGCTTAAGAGAAACGGTGCATCCTTAGTGAGTTGTAGATTTCATTTACGTCACCCTCAGAATGGGCTGCACGTGATGAGGAGACATCCTATAATTCAGCTCGCCTTATTTATCCATATTTCACATCGAGAACAAGTTTCCCCACAGCCCTGAGCTGTCAGTCATTTTCTCCTGCTCAGACCTGTGTAAGTCAAACTCTCTCTCTTCACTTAGTGTGTGGCAGTTACAGTAGTGTGTCTGTGTGTGTGTGCACACACCTCTGTAGGAGGTGTGGGGGATTGAAGAGTCATAAGGAATAACCTACCGAGGAACTGCAATGCAGAGACACCGAGCAAGAGAGAAAAAGAGAAAACGAGAGAGAGGCTGGATGCTATTACTTTGATCAACAGCATTCATTCAGCAATGCACACACACACACACACACACACACACACACACACACACACACACACACACACACAAACACACACACCTTTAAAACACCTTACCCTTTAGTGACTTTTGATGACTCCGTCATTCTCTCTCTCTCTCTCTCTCTCTCTCTCTCTCTCTCTCTCTCACTCTATGTCTCTTTTTCTCTCTCATTCATTTCCTGACCGTCTGAGTTATGTCTGGGCTTCCATGACAGTTGCTGTGATCATGAGCTCATGCCTTTGTTTTATGTTTTTCATTAAGCTAGCTTCTATAAGCACACTACACTACACTACACTCTTATACTACACACTACACTACACTATACACTATACTCTTATACTACACACTACACTATACACTACACTCTTATACTACACACTACACTACACACTATACACTATACACTATACTCTTATACTACACACTACACTATACACTATACTCTTATACTACACACTACACACTGTACACTATACTCTTATACTACACACTATACACTACACTATACACTATACTCTTATACTACACACTACACACTATACACTATACTCTTATACTACACACACACTACACACTACACACTGTACACTATACCTTATACTACACACTACACTATACTCTTATACTACACTACACACACACTACACACTATACTCTTATACTACACAGTACACTACACACTATACACTATACTCTTGTACTACACACTACACTATACACTATACTCTTATACTACACACTACACCACACTACACACTACACTCTTATACTACACACACTACACACTATACACTAAACTCTTATACTACACACACACACACACACTATACACTATACTCTTATACTACACTACACTATGCTCTTATACTACACTACACACTACACACACACTACACTATACTCTTATACTACACAGTACACTACACACTATACACTATACTCTTGTACTACACACTACACTATACACTATACTCTTATACTACACACTACACACACTACACACTATACTCTTACACTACACACTACACTCTTATACTACACACTACACTACACACTATACACTAAACTCTTATACTACACACTACACTACACACTATACACTATACTCTTATACTACACACTACACTACACACTACACACTATACTCTTACACTACACACTACACTCTTATACTACACTACACTACACACTATACACTAAACTCTTATACTACACACTACACTACACACTATACACTGTACTCATACTACACACTACTCTACACACTACACACTATACTCTTACAGTACACACTATACTCTTATACTACACTACACTACACACTGTACACTAAACTCTTATACTACACACTACACCACACACTATACACTATACTCTTATACTACACACTACACTACACACTACACACTACTCTACACACTACACACTACACTCTTATACTACACACTACACACACTATACACTAAACTCTTATACTACACTACACACACTATACACTATGCTCTTATACTACACACTACACTACACACTATACTCTTACAGTACACACTATGCTCTTATACTACACACTACACTACACACCACACTATACTCTTACACTATACACTATACTCTTATACACACACTACACACTACACACTATACTCTTATACTACACACTACACTACACACTATACTCTTATACTGCACACTACACTACACACTATGCTCTTATACTACACACTACACACTATACTCTTACACTACACACTACACTACACACTATACTCTTATACTACACACTACACTACACACTACTCTTATACTACACACTACACTATGCTCTTATACTACACTACACTACACACTATACTCTTATACTACACACCACTACACACTATACTCTTATACTACACACTATGCTCTTATACTACACACTACACACTATACTCTTATACTACACACTACACTACACTATACTTATACTACACACACACACACTATGCTCTTATACTACACTACACACTACACACTATACTCTTATACTACACATTATATTACACGCTATACTCTTATACTACACACTACACACTATACTCTTATACTACACACTACACTACACACTATACTCTTATACTACACACTACACTACACTACACACTATACTCTTATACTCTTCGCAAACCGCATCTGTAGCAAACTGCACATCCCAAATATATTCGTGTTAAGTTCATGGCTGTTTTTTTTTTTTTTAACCACAATTGCTGACCGAGGAGAAGAAATTGATGTGATCGCAGATACACTTACAAGGACAAGACAGACTTTTCAAGATAAATGGGGAATTGTGAGGAGAGGTCGCCAAAACAATTCAAAACAGTTGTTAGGCGTCTTCATTAACCATTTAAACTTTTGCCTATTGTAGAATTTGGAGAAAAACACACAATGTGCTTTTATATGAAATAATCAGGAAAAAAAGGAAATGCTTGAAGAACATACACATACACTAGACACTACTCTAACATAAGACACAACTACTACACTACACTAACATGCACCCAATGTCAAGAGACATGTCCTATGGCTTGCACCGAAGCACAATCTTTTAACACAACGCTGACATTGATGATCAATTCAGTGTGCTTCAGTGTGTCACTTTTACGTTTCCAAAGCATCTTTATCATTGGATGACCTTCACTGGCATCGTGTGTTAACACTGCACTGCATCTGTCCTGACAGAACACGCACCCAGATGTGCCTCAAAGACAAGATGAAGCCGACCAGCATGACATCATCAGTGACAGATCAGAGGACATTCTCTTTCAAATCGGCCTGAACGTTTCAATCCTGCCCCCTGGTGGTGTGTATAAGAATGACACATCTGCAGGACACAGACATGGAGCCACGCGTTGGGTGTTGTAGCGCACAAATCACTTTAGCAGGAAGCATCACATGCCTGCGAGGCTCCAAGCTGGGGTGTGAAGAGAAAGGACAGTGGGGTTTTACACTTCAGCATGTTATCAGCTACACAGGCTAACAAGGACATATGGTCAGCGACGTGTCCAGCATGAGTCCAGCCTGGGGAGGACATAGAGCCATATAGATCTAATTAAGTAAAGGCACTTGAAAATCAGTTATTATTATTATTATTATTATTATTATTATTATTATTATTATTATTATTACACTGTAATCTCACACACTACACGCTGTACAATTATACTACACCCTATACAACTATACAACTACACAACCACACTGCACTCCAGCACAACTCACTATACAACTATACAATTCAATACACACAATACAATTTACTTTACACTATACAATTACACTACACACTATACACCACACAACTATTCTGTACTTTCCAACACTACACACTATACAATAACACTATACAATAACACTACACACTATACACCACACAACTATTCTGTACTTTCCAACACTGCACACTATACAATAACACTACACACTATACAATAACACTATACAATAACACTACACACTATACACCACACAGCTATTCTGTACTTTCCAACACTACACACTATACAATAACACTACACACTATACACCACACAACTATTCTGTACTTTCCAACACTACACACTATACAATAACACTATACAATAACACACACTATACACCACACAACTATTCTGTACTTTCCAACACTACACACTATACAATAACACTATACAATAACACTACACTATACACCACACAACTATTCTGTACTTTCCAACACTGCACTATACAATAACACTATACAATAACACTACACACTATACAATAACACTATACAATAACACTACACTATACACCACACAACTATTCTGTACTTTCCAACACTGCACACTATACAATAACACTATACAATAACACTACACACTATACAATAACACTATACAATAACACTACACACTATACACCACACAACTATTCTGTACTTTCCAACACTACACACTATACAATAACACTACACACTATACACCACACAACTATTCTGTACTTTCCAACACTACACACTATACAATAACACTACACACTATACACCACACAACTATTCTGTACTTTCAAACACTACACACTATATCATTACACTGCACGCTGCATTCTTTCACTACATAATCTAATGTTACACAACCGGCTCTTATTGTATAAATACACAACCCAGGGCATTATTGTGACCATTTTGCTGTAGCAGTTTCCAGAAAAACAGGGGGTTTCCTCCGTCAGTTGTGCAAGCCAAGCCTTTCCAGTCAAACCAGTTTACAAATGACCCAGTTATTAAAAGTTGTTGGATGCTAAAAATGATCCACGAGTTCACATCCTGCATGTTTGACCTCACTCATTTTATTGAAGGGTGCCAATAATTCTGGGTTCAACTTAACTTAGAACAAACATGCAAAAAATACATAAATCAGAATAAATAGGTCATTTTATTTACATTTCTTTTATTAATAACACAATAAAAAAGACACTATAACAGCATTTAGGTGTGTTTTCTATTTGGAGTACTGGATGTTCTGTAACCAAATCCCCCAAACCACACGGTCCACACTGCGCATGCGCGTCACACCGCCCTCGGGATCTGCGCCCATTATTATCGGTGGCTTTGGGAATTTCCCAGGAAATCCCCTACAGTGCAGACAGCCTGATTAGATTCCCCACCTGTTTTCATATAACCACGCCCCCTGAGTTGCGATTGGCTGCGCTTGCTGTCAATAAGAACGATTCCCGTTCAGTGTGTGAGAGAAGGCGAGGCTGTGTTAGCCAATCACAGGAGTCGAGGCGGGATTTGTCGCAATGCGAGTAGGGAAAAAAGAAAGCAAAGCCAGCTAAAGGTAAATTGGGCTTTTCTGGAGAAAGAACGGAGTGGGCCGCGAGCTGTCCGGTTTCTCCGGGTGTAAATTCGCGTTTCGGGGTTTGGAAACTGATCCGGACATGGAGGGTGGAGCTGTAAGGCAAACCGGAGATGATTTGAGCAGCCAGAGCTAAGTTTCAACTTGGCCAAATTAGCTAGCTGGAGCTAGCTGCCGTGAGACGGTAGACTATAGCTGGTTCCGATAAAAAAAAAAAAAAAAAATAGAAAGAAAACCAAAACCGTGATCCGTAAATGGAGTGGATTCATCAGGATCTATCGCAAAATCTTAAAAGTGATCCTGGGAAGCGGAACCCCGGATTCGGGACTGGAACCAAATATGTTTCCGCCGGTTCGGGTTCGGATAAGGTAACGGAGGACTGGTGCGACAGTGGCCTGGATTCTCTCATCAGCGCCGAGTTCATCAGCATCGACGCCTCCGACCCAGTCCAGATCACCGCCGAACATTCAGACCCTCCGGATCCGTGGAGCGCAGTCCGCTGCAGTGTGAGTCCGGACGGGACCGAGACCGAGAGGTTGGACTCCGCTATCGGGGATTCGATCAACGATGAGACGGTGAGCAGTCTGTCCGAGCGCATCGGTACAGTGGTCCTGAGCGAACCGGCCCACCAACCGGGGCCAGAAGTGCAGGATCTGCGGAAAGAGGAGATCTTTAACACGCTCAGCTTCATATCGGAGGACGGAGACACGTGAGTAGCACAAACTGCTGGATCTCACCAGATCCCGAACAGAACCGCAGGAATTACTGTCTGTCTGGTGCTGTTATGTCTCAAGGTACATCATCATACGCTTTCATTTTCATGGCTTCATCGTCAGATGATTATTTTGTGAAATCGAGTGAAAAACCAGCACCACAAACACCTTCTCGAACACCTCAAACACCACCAATACAAACACCTTCTCAAACACCACTAACACAAACACCTTCTCAAACAGCACTAACACAAACACCTTCTCAAACACCACCAATACAAACATCACTAACACAAACACCTTCTCAAACACCATCAACTCAAACACCTTCTCAAACACCACCAACACAAACACCTTCTCAAACACCACCAACACAAACACCATCAACTCAAACACCTTCTCAAACACCATCAACTCAAACACCTTCTCAAACACCACCAACTCAAACACCTTCTCAAACACCACCAACACAAACACCTTCTCAAACACCACCAACACAAACACCTTCTCAAACACCACCAACACAAACACCTTCTCAAACACCACCAACACAAACACCTTCTCAAACACCATCAACACCTTATTAAACTCATACACCTTCAACACAAACACCTTCTCCAACACAAACACCTTATCAAACTCATACACCTTCAACACAAACACCTTCTCCAACACAAACACCATCAACACAAACACCTTATCAAACTCATACACCATCAACAAACACCTTCTCTTAAACAAACACCTTCTCCAACACAAACACTATCCACACAAACACCATCAACACACTAGACATCTGACACACCAAACTGCGCATGTGTATGTTTTGTTTGCATCAGAGAACAGAACTCTCCTATACCAGCAGGTGGCAGTAATCTGCATCTAAACAGGGAAACCGTTAGAGCTACTGAATAAAGTAAGCAGTGTTTCCACCTGCCGTAATCCTCACAGATTTGTGTAGATTTTTTCAGTTATGTCTGCTAAGCTGCACAGACAAGAGGAAGTATGATAACACGAGTCTGTGTGTTTCCTCTTTACGCCGTCATTATTTGCTTTCATCAGTTTCGTTGTTTTTCTTGTGCTAAGTTAAATAGCCAATCGGAGTTCTGCTTCTCGCCGACGAGCTCTGCCTCCGATTCGTCGTGCAGAATCGACCGAAAAACAGCCGTGAATTCTGTCTGGTTTCCTGCAATCAATATACTGTACATACCGTCATGTGTACATTTGTGCTGCTGAGATTCAGAGATGTTTATTCACTGTAACCCAAAGCATAGTTTACATCAGGAAACACTGAAACCGTTCACCATCATACCAAACATTGTGATGAACTGAGGATTTTAAGAAAAGTACGTTTTTACAAGTAATGTGATGTGTGTGCTGTTTGCATGAACTTTTTTAGAAACGCACTTACTGCTTCGTGAACATTCAGGATGATTCGAGAACTGCTCCAAAGCAACTGAGAAAAACTGA
>NC_060908.1:15765000-15860000 GCF_014805685.1 Silurus meridionalis | reverse complement strand
GAGCCGGTTTTTGTTTTTAAGCTGACCTCGAGGCAGAGGGAGAGGTAAAGAGAGTCTCGGCTACTTCATGCTCTCTCTCTGTCACTCTGTGTGTGCGCGTGTGTGCGCGTGTGTGTGCGCGTGTGCGCGCGTGTTATGTGAGTCACGTGTTGGGACAACAAACATGAGGTTCACGTGAGGCTGCTGAGGAGTACGGCAAGATTACAGAATGATCTTGTCTTTCTCTCTCTCTCTCTCACACACACACACACACACACACACCTCAACAGCACAGTATGGATCAGTAATAGATTATTTGTGCACCCGAAAAGAAAATTCATGACTGAGGAAAAAAAAAAATTGAGATCTAAACCCTGGCAAATATGTAACTTTATTAATATTCTTTTCTCTTTTTACTTCTTCTTCTTATTTTATTATTACTGTAATTAATGAATCAATTAAGGCCTTCACTACTACTAGACTTTTTTCAAAACCTAATAATAAAAAATAAAAAAAAAGAATTCTTTTTTGATAGATTACTTTTACAATCATTTAAAAAATGTATTTGGTTTAAAACAGACAAGTTTGTCTCCAGAAATTCACTGATTTATTTTTAAATAATAATAATAATAATAATAATAATAAACAACTATAAAATGCATTTTTTTTTATTATGGATATTTTTTAATAGTTACCCCCCCAAAAAAAAAAAAAAAAATATATATATATATATATAAGAATTCAGCATTTGTATTTTTACATTTTTTGATTATATTGATCATTGTGAAAATGGAACTTCTTTGATGGGAAATAATTTGAATGTGTCCCTCTGTCTGACTTTTCACTTCACGCCACATCTCCTATCCGACTCTGAGTCTGGGGTATGATGCAGCTAAGACTCAACAATTTCTTTTTATTTTATTTCTTTTTTTACTGCAGTACACAAACCCCTAGGTTTCCAGTGATTGAATTAGTGTGTGTGTGTGTGTGATTTGTGGCTGAGTTTTGAGCTGTAATGATAAAGAACTTTACACAAAAGGTGATTATTACATCATCAATTCATTTGTGGTAGAAAAGCGTCAAGGTTCTGTTGTGTAACGTCAAACCGAGCTTCTAACGATCGGGCTGTTTTGCACGATGGGAAATTTAGCAAAAGTAGCAGCGTTTCTGCTTCAGCTTGATCGATGTAAAGACGAATATAATGTGCACGTGGAATTTATATATAATGATATTTATAGTGTTCGTGTCGCAGCTTCGATGGTGAACGTGTCAGATTTCTATTTTTTTTTTTTTTTTGATGTAGCTGTATTTTTTTCTGGTGGGGAAGAAAAATAAATGTAGAGAAAAAAAAAAGACAAAAGATTGCAAAGAGAATTTATTTTCCATAGCGGTAGAAAATGATCAGAGGTTACAGACAGGACGGCATTTTTACGAGCCGTTCATCTGTAAATTATTTCCAAATGTTTTTGTAGCTACGGAATTGTGAAAGGTCCATTCTGATTTCCTTTTAGCGGAATTTTTTACTGTAAGATTTTTCTGCCCCCACAAAACACCTCAACCCTAATCTGTAAAATAGTCCTGCCCCCACAAAACAACCCCACCCTGAAACAACTCCAGCTCCAGAACTACTCCTCCCTGACAAAACAACTCCAGCCCTACCCTAAAACAATCCGCCTTCTCAAAACACCTCCACCCCTACCCTTACAGTAAACCCCCCAAAACACCTCCACCCCTACCCTGTACAATAAACCCCCCAAAACACCTCCACCCCTACCCTTTACAGTAAACCCCCAAAACACCTCCACCCCTACCCTGTACAATAAACCCCCAAAACACCTCCACCCCTACCCTTTACAGTAAACCCCCAAAACACCTCACCCCACCCTGCCCAGTAAACCCCCTAAAACACCTCCACCCCTACCCTGTACAATAAACCCGCCCCAAAACACCTCCACTTCTGCCCTACAACTAAAACAACTTCACTTACCAAAAACTACTCCATCACTACCCCAAAATATTTAAATTTTTTTTCAGGTTGTAGTTTAAAATAAACCGTGTAGACCCTGTCTTTATGAGAAATATACCGAATTATTATCGTTTGCCAGAAAATAACTTAATGTGATGCCATATTTTGTTGTAGCAAATTGAACAAAAACACAAAACGAGACACTAAATGATGAGCTTTGTTGCGTTGCAGCATGGCTGTTCTGAGCTCTGCAAAACGAATGGGAAAAACCAATTCCCTAAATTGCGGTGGAAAAAGAGACCTGAATGAGAGAGTGATGGATGGAATGAAGGACGAATCTTATGTTGGAGAGCAGACAGGAACCTGTAAGTCGATGTGATACGATAGGATGCAATCCAATTGCGAGTTCGAAAGATTACATAGGCAGCACTTAGGATAAAACAGAAAAGAAACGATGAGCCTGCAATTATCGGAATTTCAGAAACAACTGTACAGTGACAAGCTTGTTATAAAGGAGCCGAATTCTGGCCTGCAATTTTTTTTTTTTTTTTTTACTATTTTATTATGTTGAAATAGGTGATGGTTGAAGGTTATAAGGTTTAATGCTTTAAAATAGTAAATAAAAGTTAGTTCCATGCAGTTAGTTCCATCTTGTGTGTCTTGTTTTCTCTTAATCTCTGTTTATATAATGTATATATACTAATGGGATTAAAAGTCAGCATACGGTGTCTGGCTCACTGTTCAGAGGTATTTCCAACAATGGCCGACGCAATGGCCGAAACACAGGTTTCTTTTGACTATACTGTAATTGAATGAGTGTTTTTGCTGTTTGAAAAATAGGAGTGTATGATTTTTGGAGGGTTTTTTTTTATTTGTTACACACAAAAACTCTACAAAACTTTCAAATCAAGTATTCTTTTGCTGTATTTATACAGACTTTCTTTGATTGCCCTGAGTGGGTCAAGTGCCCAACTTGGTAGTCCTGGGGCTTGAACCATCAACCTTCCGATCAGTAACCCAGAGCCTTAATCATTGACCTCATGGTCCAACTTCCTCAACAGCTTTCCACTGGAGTAAACAAAGATTTGTATAAAATGAGGCACCTGCTTTACCTCTTTTAAAGACGAAGACCTCCAGGTCATTTTTAAGATCGTTTTTGCTGCTTTGCTAATGGTAACTGCAAATGTTTTTAAAAGTTTAAAGTGCTTTGTTGAAGTTAGTCTAAAGGTTAGACTAGTGTTTATTCAAAACACTGACTGGCTAGTACATCAAATTCTAGCTACTAGTAGATAAAAATAGTACACTTGATATTTTACTTGTTGGCACATTATCTATACTTTTACCTAAGTGCATAACTCTTATACCAGACATTGTTACTCAGCTGGCTAGTTACCATGTTTGTTTATTAGCATGCTAATATGACTAGGTTAATTGTACAAAAGAATAACTGGAGGTTTTCTCATATGGAGGACCTTTTGGCCATTTTGTGAGAAGGTTCCATTTGAAACCTCATAATGAAGAGTTTGACTTGTCCTTGTATTGGCCCAAGCTACAACCAAGATTAGTTTTGTTTCAACTTGTTGTCCTCAGGAGTACAGCTGTGTGATCTTCTCTGGTGAGCACAGAGATACCGAGGCTCCGACTCCAAACCCGGCATATAGCGGCTCTGAGAATCTTGCCTGAAACTTGTAGATGAGGTCCATGTTTTCTGAGATTGCATAGAAGGACACTGAATTACCGGAGTAGTCGAGGTACACACCAATTCGCGAGGCCCTGGGCACGCTCGGAACATCTTTATCCGTCTTGTTGTGCCAGGCCGAGTATCCAGAGTCAGAACACAGAAGGCTCCAGGATCGGTCATTGTAACCGAGGAGGCTGTGTGAGTTCTTGCCTTTGCGGCTGATGCTTTTGTAAGTGACACCAACGGAGAACTCGCCGCTCCACTCCACCTCCCAGTAGTGACGGAAGCCACTCAAGGGCTCGGCGCACAGGATCTAGGAGAAACCCGGATACAAAATTCAGTGACAAAGCAGGATTTTTGCGGATCGCACCACCAACCACTGATTGACTGTACAGAAGATTGTACAGAAATCTTGTTACATTTTATTATCTGCAAAATACAGAAAGATTACCTGGCAAAAGCCGTCAAAGCGGTCTGGATGATCTGGATAAAACTGGACCATGCGCTTCCGAATTGCCCTGCGATTCCCATCGGACAGGACCAACTCCTTATAGGCCGTATTAGGGTCGAAGGTAAGTCTCACTGTATCTGTCGACCAAAACACATTTCGGAGATCCATGGTAATTTTTTTTTATAAAGGTTTTGAGCCCAGGTCCTTATAAACTGTCTTTATGTATCTTTAAGCTTTTCTTGCTACTAAATTTACCGAACCACCTTGCTTGTTTAGTATAGACTAATATGCCTTCTGTTAATTATGATATTTTATAGTATCATATTATATGTGAACAATTATAATTCCTTGCCACTAACATTGCAATACATCCAATCGAAACTTCTAACAACATTAATAACATCATTGCAACTTACATCTGAGGAAGTCCGCTCGAGTTTTGGGCTTCTGAAGGTCCACTTTTGGTGTTGTTGAGGAAAGACTGTCTAAAAAATGTAATAAAATTTGTCCATTAAAGGAATTCTTACTAAATATTATTAATATTGGTGTCATGTGCAGGACATTGGAGTTAGCTTACCTTTAAACCTATTACCAGTCCTGGGGTTTAACACATAGACCGGGATGTCACTTACTGTGGGTGGGGGGGTAAAAAGTTATTTTTGATTACTGTCCCAGAGTACTTGCTATTGCTAGGTTCTAAATTGGATCCCTTGATTATAAATATTTTTGCTGTTACCAACCAAAGTAGCATTTGCAAGAAGGTGATAAAACGTTTGGGTTGATAAATCAGCATTCGTTTGTTTTATTAAAAGTTTATCAGTCACCTTTTTTGGACAAGTTGTCCAACTCTTTTTTGCAGATGTCATCCAGGTGGTCCTTCATGTCCGTCACTGTTTTGGTCACCTCACTAAAAGAAAACTCTTGGTTGATGAGGACTTTGGGCACCAGTGCCTCAGGGGCAATGCCCAGCATCGGAAAACTCTGCACAATAGTCAATTGCATCAGTAACAAGTGTGTGTTAAAACAAATTGGTGTTTAAGTCTTAATTAAAATGAAAGCAGCTGTTTCCAACTACCACCATGTGCAATTAAGGCTTGAGCTGTAAACCTGAGCCGCTGCAATGCACATACAGATGTTTATCAGTAAGGCAGATGCTATTTAAAGAGATATCTGGAGATAGTTTGAGTGTGGTGGTGGTGCACCTGTAGAAAATATATGTTGTCCTCTGTGTCAAGTATATGCCGTAACTCTGCGTCTCGTCGCTGGAGCTCCATGATCTCCTGCTCTAGCCGCTCCGTATAGCTATCAGCCTGTTGATATGTTCATATTTGTTTAGAAAAAAGCATTTTTGGTGAGTACAATCAGTCCGGCAGTTTAATAACACAAAGTCTACCCAGTGTATTAGCACAGTCTGTTCCAGTAAACATCTGAAAACATCATTTGATGTATTTGAAGGAATAATAAGACAAAAATGACAGCCGGCTGGAATGGTCTACTGTTGGAAGACTTGCCTGTGACATGGCAGACTGCAGGTTAGCCTGAATAAGTTGGCAGATCTCAGCATGCCAGCGCTCCACCGATTGCAGCATCTCGTTGAAGATCTTATCACTGGTCGCTTGGGCACGGTGAGCGTTACCCTGTAGACAGGAGTGTACTAAGAGCATGAGTTCCACTTACTCTTTACTGGTCTTTCCACAGGACAAGGAGCGTGCATTTGTCCATTATATTATTTTGTAACCCAAACTGAGCTTTTCTGTTCAGTTAAATTTTTTTTGTCCAAGTAAGGAAAAAAGGTTTGCAGCATACTCGCACAAATATTTAACAATTCACAATTGGCATGTGTAAAAATAAACAAATAAATAACTACATTTGACGCTGTTAAATGTAATAAAAAATTAGCATCAGTTACCAATAATTTAAGAATTTAATTGCTTGGGGTATAAAAGACCATATTGAACTGTTTTTCAAACATCTGGCAACATATCATTGGGAAGATTGTAACAATTCCAAAATGTAAGCAAAAGGATGCATCTTGTCATTCACAATGATGTTAGCCGTTCAACACATACTCAACACTTTCATTATATTCACAAACCAGCAAGTGAACAGTTTGTCCGTAAGATGATTCGTTAGAAGAAGGAAAAATGGGAGAGCGTAAGGATTTAAACGAGTTTGACAAATTGTGACGTCTAGACGACTGGGTCAGAGCGTCTCCAAAACTGCAGCTCTTGTTGGATGTTCCTGGTCTGCAGTGGTCAGTATCTATCAAATGTGCTCCAAGGAAGGAACAGTGGTGAACCGGCGACAGGGTCGTGGGGGACGAGGCTCACTGATACACGTGTGGAGCGAAGGCTGGTCCGTGTGGTCCGATCCATCAGACGAGCTCCTGTAGCTCAAACTGCTAAAGAAGTTCATGCTGTTAATGATCAATGGGTCAGAACTGTTTAAGTAGCATAAGGGGACCAACACAATATTAGGCAGATGCTCATAATGTTATGCCTGATCGGTGTATATACTCTGAAAATGTACTTGCTATTGTTACCACCTTCCCCAGTGAACTTGTCTGAGCCTTGGAAGCATTTCCATAGCAGCAAACCACACAAAATGTCATAACAAATTCAATAAAAGCCCCATAAAACGTCTAAAGCTATAGGCATTGAGAGAAAGTAATTTCTTTAGGAAATACATTCCTGGTTGAAGCTTCATGTTTACATAATTAGTCCATGCATTCCACCAAAGTTTATGGGCCAGTATTATAGCAAGGTATTTGTAGTTTGTTGCTTACTGTATTTTCAACCCATTGATTAATGTAGGAGTAAAATTTTTGCTCTCTCTTTAGAACCAATTTTCGCACCAATTTGAAAAGAAGCCTATGCTTTTCCTCCCCCTTCTTGCCAACCGCCCACTGAAGCAATATTATCTGCATACTTATAATCTATTTTTAAAAGAACTGGTGGTTCTTTTATAACTGGCAGAATTCAGCAGGTTAATTTAGGAGGTTCTATTTCAGATCACATGATCTAAGTGACCTGCTGAATTCTAAAACAACAAAAAAAACAATTACCCAAGTAAGCGTCCTACTGTCTAACGATAATAGCAATAAAATTGTAATTCAAAACTCTAAAATATGATCCTGACACTTCAATTGTAAAACGTTTTGCATCTCACGATTCATCATTTCAGAACGACAGTACTAGATAACGCATGGCCAAGCAGTTCTAAAAAGGTTTTTCCTGCTAATCTGACTACATTATTGCTTTTGATAGTTGTAGTTAGCGTTACGTTTTTGGACAATGCATGTTTACCAACAGATGGCAGTAATGGACAATTTCGTACTTTAACTCACCTTGAGCACATCCACATTGTGTTTGAGGTCCTGTAGTTCCTTCATGCGCTCTTGGATAATATGCTGGACTTCAGACTGGGTCACCACCAGCACTTTCTGAGAAACATTTGCGCCTGTGAGAATGTACTTTGTTCTGCTAAAGAATATTCATTCATTCATTCGTTTATCCAATCATCTTTATTAAGCTATTCATCCTGGTCAGGGTCGTAATAAATCCAGAACCTATCCCAGGAACATGGGCACAACACAGGAATACCATCTGGGTAGAATGCCAGTCTATCAAAGATCACTGTGTATACACATTTATTTACAAAAAGGGAAGTGTACTGTATTTGGAAGGAAATTGATGTGGACCCAGGGGACACCTCAGGATCACACCAGGGCCTGTAGACCCAATAAGGGGTGAATATAAATGAACAACTGTTGCACCATTTTCATCTTGTCCTGTAAGTTAATTTTGGCAAATTGCATAAGATAAAAACAAATCTTTAGTGTGTCACACTGCTTTTAAAATGTTCTTCAAATTAGCACAACCCAATCATTTCTTTCTGAAGTCTACATAAGGCAGTGGAAGCTTGTGATGTCTACATTACTTATAATACTGTTGAACATGCCAGTTAGCTACTAAACAATAAGGTTTTACACAAATCATATTTGCATAAACTTCCAATTTTCCTTTGACGAGCATGTTTTTAAGTCTTACTTGCTTCTCTGCACGTTCATCCTCAGCACTAACAGTATTGTGGCCCCGGTGCTCCCTCACAGTGCACAGAACACAGATACACATCTGATCCGATTTGCAGAACAACTCAAGGCTCTTCTCATGCTGTGGGCAGATCTTACGGTCCAAATGCCCCATCTCATCGACCAGCTTGTGCCGCTTAAATGTAGCCGACTCATAGTGAGGCTTGACGTGTGTCTCACAGTAGTACGCCAAACAAACCAAACACGACTTGACTGCTCGGTTCCGTCGGCCTGTGCAGAAATCACATAACGAATCCTTCTTGAGGTCTGGGAAGGGTGTTAAGGACGGTACCGGCGAGTGACGATCATGAGAAGCGACGCTGGGCACGCTACGGCGTAGGATAGGGCGAGGCGTAAAGGTCGCCCGACACTCTGGGCAATTGTAGACTCCCAGGTGGTCCAATTGGTCCCAGTACAACTTGATACAATCCAGGCAAAAGGTATCTCCACAAGGGATGGTGATGGGGTCCCTCAGCGCATCAGCACACAGACAACACATATAGGAATCTGCCATGGTATAGAGGAGTGCAAGTGCAAGTGCAAGCAAGAAAAAGGAAGGAACAGGTGGGTGGTATGAGGTGAAACATGAACCTCAATGCCTGTATTTATAGAGTAGGTCTTGAGTTGGTAAGCCAACATACTTGCTTATATGTAAACAGAGATTGTAGCTTGATAACTGTGTTTAGAATGGGAGAGGTATTCATGGATCACATGTCCAAGACAACACCAGCATGGAAACCACCAGAAGATGAAGTGAAAAGTACAAATACACTTGTTGGAAATACGGAATTTTTCAGTTTTCCTTCTGGGAAAATTCAACGGTTCTATATAAATCTAATTTCCAAAATCTTTTCTTAAAACCTTATTTTTGTCAAATCTAAGAATCCATTAGAATAATAAAGTTTCTCATTTATTTGTTTCAGTTCAAACCACTGATGAGCAATTAAACTACAAAGTTAGCCAATAGATACACACTCCTCTTTAGTATGGTACCATGTACACATCATGTATGACTTCCGCACATGTTCAGTGGAGCGAAATTCCCACAAATCCTCATCCCACATTTTTTTGTTTCTGTGCTCGAGTTTCAGTTCGATTGCAGCAGATTGGACTACGAGAGTGTCAACAACAAACATGGTTATGCAGGCATAAACAAGCGTAATGCATCTCTCAGAGACACAAGAGTGTGTGTTGGTCAAGGTCAGTGAGTCACTAGTTTTGTCAACACACAAAAAATCCCTGTGATTTCGAGTCAGTTTGGGCCAAAGCTTAATGTCGCACGCAGTAACGAACTTGACGTTCAACCTCAGTGTTTGAGGAAGAAAAAGAGAAGAACTGAATTTTGATGGACACTGATCTGAGATCTGATCATTGTTGAATGAAATTGTACACCTTTCTTCTCATGGCCTGTTTGTTTTGTTTTGGTTTTTTACATGTTTTGAGACACAATCCAAGACCTCAGGATCAATCGTGCATCTGTGAGGTAGCAACACTCCACAGTTATTCATTCAGTAACCCAATGCCCATGGAGTGTATAACAAAAACGTACAGTTTTACACATAGCAACAGACAAACATTTCCAGCAAGCAAAATTATTATTATTTAGCATGCTTCTTTCTTTTCAATATTGTGTGGACTCTCGATCTGTTTGGGCACAGACAAGGTTTTCGGCATTGCCTGCAACAGCCACAGGAGGGTGTTATAAGAATTCTGGACTCAAAGCTTGTCAGAGACAAAGAGACGTTTAAAGATCACATTTCCTACGGAGGTCCAGAAAGGCAATGCACTATATATTTTTATTTCTTGTGTTCTCTTAAACATGACCTAGTTTTCCCATGAACTCGACATAATAAACATTGTTTGCTCGTGATCGCTCGGGACACACTGAAACTGAATTAGCTCTGTGTCTCTCAGTGATTGACGAATGTAAGTGTCCGACACTTGAGAAGGAGGTCGTTTACAAGGCGTGGGATTTTCTCGCTATACAATTAGAGTTGAAAGCACGGGTTTTTAACTGTGAAAACAGAGGCTTTCGAAAATGGTGACAGATTTGGTCATTGGCACCACATTTGAAAGAGGCAGAAAATATATAAATGCCAGGTGGAAATGCGCGGGTCTTGGGTTTTTATAACGACGTGAGTGTTTTCAGACATTTCAGTGTGGATGAGCAACTTTTGGGAAACCATTTTTAAACGGATCTGGATTAGTGTAGGCGTAGCATTGGTTGCCTGTAGCTAGGTGTGAATGAGTGTAAGTTTGTGTGCTAATGAAACCCTGGGATGATCTGGCATCCCACCCAGTCTGTATTCCCACCTCACATTTATTGTCTTTATGATTTGCTCCAAATCCACCATAAAGCATCACTGAGGGATTTTTCACTTCATTGAAGTCCCTGGTTTTAGTGTGAGCCTCTGCTCTGCCTCTTGCAAACTTACTGGGGCACATCATCATTACCAGATGATGTCCCAATCTGTATTTCATTATTTTCTGAAGCGTCAAACAAACAGTCAGTCTCAAAATGGTTGCACTAGAAAGCTGAATTTGTAGGGGTGGTTGGGGGAGAATTTATTGAGTTTGTCAGATGGGTAGAAGCACACAGGATGATCTGCTGGATTTACTATTTATTAGCGTTCTTCATGTCAAGTCACATTTTATTGCCATCCAAACATGGAAACTTGACGAAATGCTGAGCCTCAGGATCGGAATCACGGTTCCAATGCAAGATAATACAAGTCGGACAAACAGTGGGATGATTCAGTTCATAGATTTGAGTCTTGCCTGTCTGTCAATAGCCTCATTCATCTATTAATTCATCTCCCGTAACCACATTTCTGTGGAAAATGTTTTACTGTGACTGGTACGACGTGTTGGAATCTCGGCTGTGTCTTCGAGTCGAGTGCCTTCTGGAGTCTGAATAAATGGAAACACTCATTTGGTCATTGTATTTTTGTTGGGCTACGGTTGCTAACAATGAGTTAAATGGTGGAGTATAATTTTATGAATTCTTTCATAGGTATCATCGCCCTGAAACCAGAACAACTGCAGGAGTTGAAAGTGAATATACACATCCTGGATACATTTGTGTTTTGTTTTGTTTTTTTATAATAGTTTGGTTTTTATAATAATTAGCAGTAGCTAGCCCCTCCTCTTTTTTGACCAAATGGATTTACATTTACAGCATCTGGCAGATGCCCATTAAAAGGATACAGTTTTATAAGAGTGTAACTCTGTAGTAACTGATTTGTAACTTATGTAATATTAGCAGTAACTAGCCCCGCCCTTTTCTTGAAAAAGTTGCTTTACATTTACGGCATTTGGCAGATTGACTTATATAAGGGCCTTGCTCAGGGGCCCGAGGTGGGAGCTTGGTGAGGCTGAGATTAGAAGTCATGACCTTTTCATCCAAGCTACCAAGGTTTTAAAAATAATTTTAAAAAAATGGGTAAAAAGGACAGACAATAATAAATAAATAAATAAATAAATAAATAAATAAATAAATAAATAAATAAATAAAAATAATGTTTTTACTCAAATCTTCACACATTTTACATATTTCCTTCAAACCTCTTGTTCTCCATCTCCTTCTCTCACTCACCCTCCCTGTGCGTGTGTGTGTGTGTGTGTGTGTGTGTGTGTGTGTGTGTGTGTGTGTGTGTTTAATGACTAGCTAGGGCGTGGCAGCAGAGAGAAAGATG
The DNA here is from genome assembly GCF_014805685.1 of Silurus meridionalis. Classification (NCBI taxonomy): domain Eukaryota; kingdom Metazoa; phylum Chordata; class Actinopteri; order Siluriformes; family Siluridae; genus Silurus; species Silurus meridionalis. The sequence goes on along the minus strand of NC_060908.1, from coordinate 15,848,138 downwards.
CAGACTGAATCAACACAAGCAAACAGACCATACAGGCATTAAGTGAAAAATAATTGAGAAGCAAATCAGGGCAACGAGTACAAACAGACGGATAAATGACAGACGGAGAGAAAGATGGCAAGTGTGGCAAAAAAATTGATAGAAACAGTGAATATGATGTCATGCTTTGTGCTGGGCTGTGCCTTCTCTCCTCCTTCTCCTCCTCCTTCTCCTCCTCCTCATTCTCATTCTCTAGGTTACGTCAGAGCAAACGCACACACACACCCATGGATACATAGATGGAGATCAGGGAAAGGAGGGAGGAAATGTGCTCGCATGCACACACACACACACACACACACACACACACACACACACACACACACACACACACACACTCACAGCATCTTTGTGCAAGCATCACAGTATAAGGAGTAAGAGCATCCTGCTTCATTCACAGGTAGGTCATCTTATATATTACACACACACACACACAAATAAATGTAATACCGTAAACTCGGGCTGATGGGCGAGTCCAGATTTCGTTTTATTTTTTTATTCTTTACCAAATCATTTCAAATGAAAATGTTTATCTTGTCATTTTTTTTGCTCAAAATGCAGTCCATCAGCCAAAACATGTCTGCTGCTGCCCCGATGTTTACTTCTGTAGTGTTACATTGGAGCTTTGAGCCTCACATTGCTAACAAGCAACAGAAATCTCTCCCACCTGACATAATTCTGCTTTCAACAAATATATTGCACTGAATCGGTTAATTTGTACAGCGATACGGAATAAAACACAGGGAGATGCTGCAAGAAGAAACGAACAGCACACCAGGAAGCATTTTACTCTTGTTTTACCACATCGAACTGACAAACTCCTAACCCTAATCCCAACCCCCAACCCATAACGCTAACCCTAAATAATAACCCAACCCAAAACCCTAAACTCTAACCCCAACACTACTCTGAATCTCTAACCCTAAATCCCTAACCCTAACACTTAACTATAATTTCTAATCCATAATCCTAACCCTTAAAACTAGCTATCAACTCTTACCCATACGCTAATCCTTAATTCTAACCTTAGCATTAACTCTTACCCATAGCCCTTAACTATAATCTCTAATCCTAAATTCTAATGATAACCCATAAGACTAACTCTTAACCCTAGCCCCAATTCCTTGCCCCTAACCCTAAACCTTAACTCTAATCCTAGCCATAGTGCCAACCCTTAACCTTAAACCCTAACCCTTAATCATAACACTTAACTCTAACCCTAGTCCTAATCCCGTAACTCTAACCCTAAACACAACCCAATACTCTAATCCTAACCCCAACCCCTAAACTCTCACCCTAACCCTAACACTTAACTATAATCTCTAATCCAAAATCCTAAGCCTTAAGCGTAACCAAAGCATGACGCTTAGACCCTAACCATAACCCTTAACCTTAACTATAACCCAAAACCCTAGCCCCAATCCCTACCCTAACCCTAGCCCTAGTGCCAACCCTTAACCCTAAACACTAAACCTAAACCTTAACCCTAGACCAAACCCTTAACTCTAGCCCTAAACCAACCCAAAACCCTCAACTCCAACTCTATCTCCAAGCCCTAACACTATCCCTTAAACCCGAACCCCAACTCTAACCATGACCAATCATAGTACATTATCATTATTTGTAGGAAAGGATTCCCATTCAGTTGTATTTCCATGCTTCACCACAGGGGGAGATACACAGTTTACCACTCATTAAAAGTTACCTCTGACATCACAGTACACCGTTCTCCATCAAGAGTATAAAAGGCCAGAACACTGAGCAGCAGCGGGTCATTCAGCATCGTGCAACCTACCGTGCAGGAGCTAGATCAAATCCTGAACCCAGTTAAGTTTCAACCCAGTAACTATCAAATCCTAAACCCTGTAAATTTCAACCCAGTAACGATCAAATCTAAAACCCAGTAAAGTTTGAGTGTTCTGAATCCTAAACCGTGTTTTTACTGACACTCTGGGGCGAGTACAATCTCCTGATCAGCGTACACCGAATAGTGAAACTTCCTTAAATTTGGTTCTTTGAGCTAGATAGTGAACCTTCCTAGCATTATTTATTTAATAAAAAACATTTAATTAAATCTAAAAACAGAAGAAAGAAGAAAGATGGAAATGTCAAGTTAATAATTTACAAACTAACATTTTTCATTCCAAATCATTATCCTACAGCCATATTATTATTATATCTTGTTCTATTATTTTTACAATCCCTTGTTAAAAACTTTGCTGTTTTTGTTCCTTCATACTCCTTCCTTTCTGCAGTCATAGTTCCTCCGATCTGCGCTCCTCTGTTTTCTCAGCAGCATGGCAGAAGGTTCTGGCTCGGCGTCCTTGGCGGAGTTGGAGACGGCGTTCAAGAAGTTTGCGGTGCATGGAGACACCAAAGCCACAGGGAAGGAAATGAGCGGGAAGAACTTTGCCAAGCTGTGCAAAGATTGCAAGGTGATTGACGGCAAGAGCATCACCATCACCGACGCCGACATCGTCTTCAGCAAAGTCAAGTAAGTCTCTTGCCTGGATTATCCCTAATTAATTAGACCGGTTATGTTCTGTCGAAGGTACATCATGCTCCTCTTGACAATTCATAACCAAGTTCTGGTTGCTAGATGTTGGACGGTGTCCTCATATACGAGGTGGTATTAAAAGGTTTCAAGTCTAGTTTTGTTACACTCCAACAGATGGCAGCACAAGGCTGCATGCACAGTCGCAGGGTTCACCGACCTTTATAAATCAGTGTAACAAAAGCTATTATCCTGTGTGCATCGGGAGCCGTACAACTGGTGCTAATCTGACCATGTGCTTTACCACATCTGCGATTTCATCTTGGACAGTGCGAATAACTGGATGCTCCATGACAATAAACTACCCTGTCACCGGGCTCTCCTCACACACGAGATCTCACTTCTGCCCCCACACTACTCGTTGAAAATCCAGCTAGTCTTAAAGCTTTTTGATATCACCTCACACTGAGTGGTAAAAAATAAAACTGAAATTGATGATGGAATTCAAACATCTATAAAATGTGCATGTGTGTGTTTTAGAGACAAGACGGCACGTGTGATTACGTTTGAGCAGTTTACCCAGGCACTTGTGGAGTTGGCTCCAAAGCGTTTTAAAGGGAAGAGCCAGGAGGAGGCCCAGCAGCTCCTTTATGGCCTCATTGCAGGCAAAGAGCCGGCTAACTTGGGCATCACGGTGAGGATTTAAAGATCTCGAGCACATCTTTTCTTATCAGTCGACAGTCCTATGACAGTTCTAAGGTCTCTGTGTGTCCATGTGTCTAGAAAGTAGCGAAGGCGGGAGCCGTGGACCGCTTGACAGACACCAGTAAATACACCGGCTCTCACAAGGAACGCTTCGATGACTCGGGAAAGGGCAAAGGCAAAGACGGAAGAGAGGATATCCCTGATACGAGCGGCTACGTGAGCGCATACAAGGGCCACGGCACTTATGACAGCAAAGTGAAAGAAGAACAATGAAAGGAAGAGGAAGATTCTGATCATCACTATTGCATGTAGTATTATATATATATAAATGTATCTATACCCACTTCATTTCCATGGAACACAAACTAGCCTTAAGGGTTAGCCACGATATATATATATATATATCTTTATAACAACTAACTCTTAAGTAACCTTCCACAAATCACGTCACAAATGCTTTATCTTTTGCTTTGTTGTCCTAATATTAGTGCCTTATAGTGGTCATCACTTACACTGTAGATTTAGTGTGTGGGTTGAAAATCGTTAAGCTAACACACTTTATACCGAAACTAACAACATAATCCAGTGAGCAATGAACTAGCATTCTCTGCATTATTTACTCTTTTGTCTGTATGTTGAAAGACAGATTTATCTCAGCGGGTAGAATTTGCAAAGCTTGCAAATACAAAGCTTTCCCTGATATCACTCTTTCTGTAAAGCAAGCAAATGTTTTCTTTTGGCAAGAATTTCTTTAGCATTTGTAACTGAACAGATTGACCATTCCCCAAAATAAAGTATATCCTCAAATCAAAACCATGTGTTTTTTTGTATGTTTCCAGATTATATACACTACAGCCAATTTTTCACCTCAGTTCATCTTTACACGCATCTATAATCGTGGCCTTTTGGTAATATGAAGTCTGATTCCAATCTAATTTCATGGCCATTGGTTTTGGATCTTAGGTTAGGGTCTCAAACTTGTACCTAGTCTTAGGAGTTCGGGATTGTGAGCATGGTTATTAGATAAAGTACGTTTTGAATCGATGGTTTTGAATTTGGACAATGTGGTGACTAGAACTTTGAATTTGTATAGTTTGAATTTTGGTTCCTATGGTGTCTATACCTTGATTCTTGTGGGTTTAGATTTTGGATTTAGTTTGGCCTGTACCTTGGATTTTATGGGGTTTAGAATATGGATTTCTGTGGGGTCAGGAACCTAGATCTTGTGTGCTCCTTGCTTTGGATCTTTTAGCATCTGGGCCTTAGCTCTTATAGGGTCTAGCTTTTGTTCTTTTTAAGTATGTCTCATTAATAATATGGGCTTGAGTTTTTTATTAATATGTAAAATATCTCCTGAATTATTTTGTGTTTGAAAAAAGTGGATTGTGGATCTTAATTCTGGAGTCTGTCCCATAATTTGTTTTAGCATTGTTTTTTTTTGTTTTTTTAAATCTTGTGGGTTCTTGCTTTGGCTTCGCATTAAGTGAACATAGGACTTTCACTCTATCAATGGCTTTCTTCTTTACCCACGACATTCTTTTGGGATTAGGTTCTTCGATCTGTTTTGAGCATCTTGCACAATATTTGACTTTGGTTCACTTACATTTGATTTTCCACTCAATGTGATCCATACAGTGTCTGTACGGATTATTGCTGCCTGCCTGCGTCGCTGTTTGGAAATCTTTATCTCGGAATCTTCTTAACCCAAAACCATGTTTGTTCAACCAAACTTTTTTTTCAGTAGTAGTTTCAAAAGAGGCATGGTATTTATTTTAGTTTCTAAATAAATTCTATATTCAAGATTGGATCTTTTCCATGGAAATATTTATTTTGGAACTGAAGCATGTTGTTCCGGAAATGAACATACGGTTATTAATAAATTCTATTTTCTTTTACTTTGGGGGAGTTTCTTAATGCCGATCTCCTCAGGTTAAGTTTCTCCCACTGTCCTCCCACTACAATTCATTATAGCGCCATCATTATTGCAATAGCAGCCCTAAGCCTTTGTAGCAGAGCTGTTGATATCTAGTACAGTCCAAAGTTTTAAGATTCTTAAGTTGAACCCTCCACAGTAATCTCATGGATCTTTAGGCTGTTCATGTGGAGAACATCTTCAGCTGCAGAAGAGTGGACATTATCAAGAAGTGAATCAGTCAGGTGTGGATAGAAGAATACCTCGTAGCTAAGAAGACAGACAGAGTGTAAGACAGAGAGACAGAGATAGGACCCACATTTGTCTCTTCACACACCAAAACACAGCGATATATATATTTAAAAAACAAAGTGTTACCACAAACATTGGCAGGTGTCTTCTTATGTGTTAGCTAATGTGTGTGTGTGTGTGTGTGTGTGTGAAGCTGAGGCCGCATGAACTCCACCCATGCATCATGCTCTAATTGATAGACATAATAATGAAAGACATACAATAGTGAGAGCAGGAGAAGTCTGAAGTTCTCCCCACAGACTCAGAGGAATACCTGAACTGGTGGCCCTCAGGAAATCGCATCATCACCAGTTTATCAGTCATGTGACCAAGTGATAGAACTTGCTGGAACCTGGTTATTGTTATTATTATTAGGGTATCAGAGGTGTTTGTTTCATGTTTATAGTTAATTGTGTGACATTCAGAGACAGAAACTTTCAGTTTGAGATTCAGTTCAGTTTCAGTCAAATTTAGTTTAAGATGCTAAAAATGACTGGGTGATGTGTCAAACCCTGAAGTGTGGACATCACTCACCCTCTCTGACCTTTACACTGAAACACATCTCAGCTGATCGACTACATCTGGAGAAAAAGGAAATCTGGAGTGTAAACACTGTAAGTCTTTTTGGCAGTTCGAACGCAGTAAAGAGCGAGCGGATGATCCGAGGAGCAGGATGTCCCGGGTTATGTCTTGATTCAGACATGTTCCTCCAGAAAAAAGAAAAGAGTTATGAGTGTGTGTATCTCAGTGTGTCTCAGATTTTGTGATGAAACACTTGGAATGAAGAGTTCTGTGGAATGCTAATGTTCTGAGTTATGCTAATTTGACTGGATTAAAGTGTGATTAGTTTTTGTCCAATAAGTCTAATTTACCAAGATATCTGAGGAGAATGTTTATATATTTAAATGGTTTTGTCTTGTTTAAAAGAAAAATTGTGGTAAACGTTTCATTATTTGTATGTGTTAGCTTGAAAAAACAAGCCGAATGTGTAAAAGTGTGATTAGCATTCTCAGGGTTTTTTGATACGATATTTTACCCCCAATTCTGAGGAAAAGCTTGTTATATGACTCAATATATATTACTAGGAACTTTCTATAAGACATTTCCCAAGACTTCTGAGGTAAATGTTGATATTTTTGGTGATTTTATGTTATTTTATAATGCAACATTCTTTCTTGGTCCTAAAAGCACAAAACCAAACCATTTCCTTTGACCAAGCTGAACTTTAACTGGATGCTTTACGTGAGACTCAATGATCTATCTCTCACAATTGGACAGAAAAAGAGAAGATAGAACTCTCTCTCTCTCTCTCTCTCTCTCTCTCTCTTTCTCTCACCCTTTCCGATTTTATTCCTTGCTTCTTTGTTTTGTCTCGCTGACAGGATCTTCATTCTCTCATTCGCATTTTCCCTGAAGTCGTGACCTCGCCCGAAATTCCTTCTCTCTCTCCCACACTCTCTCTCTCTCTCTCTCTCTCTCTCTCTCTCTCTCTCTCTCTCTTTGTCCACATTTCTTTGTAATTTTTGTAAATTAGTAATTCCCTAAGACACCTGGGGAAAAAGGAGTATTTTGGACTCATTTTTGTCCTCATGATGCGTTTTCGTTCATCCTTGCTGCTTTTTTCAGTATGGACAAATCTTTTAAACGTTCATTAGCTTTTTATGCTAAGTATAGCGCTGTCACTTATTAATAGTTTCACATGTAAAAGAAAGTATTGTATCTCACTTTTCCAGCCATATGTGTTTCTTACACAAAGTCTGAGGCACACAATTGTGTAGGACGTCTTTGAATATCGTACTACAAACTTTTCCCTTCACGTGAACAATAGAAACATCCTGTTCCAGACAGAAAGTACACATGGTCCATGAAGATATGCTGTGTTGGAGGTTAGAGTTTTTTTCCGAGGTGCTATTCTGACCACGTGCGCTACCACGTCTTCATCAATCGTTCCTACATCTTCATCAATCAGAATGTGCTTGACACGCTTTGACAAAAAGAAGACTTCCAGGACACGTTCCAGAAGTGGCAGGAATGCTGGAAGTGAGGGGATTATTTTGAAGGTAAAAAGTAGATAAAGTACTTTCATGTAACAAAGCTAGTCTCTAAACTTTGATAACACCTCGTAAAGCTCTAAACCCTACTGAATACCTTTGGGATGAATGTGAGCATTGACTGCACCCCAGGAAACTTCTTACCTCACCTACATCATACCTGACTTTACTAACATCCTTGTAGATGAGGGAATTGCCACAAAATCAGAAACTTTCCAGAAGAGTTCAGGTTATTATAAGAGCTATTTGGGACTCAATGTTCAGAAAGAAGCACATAGTAATCTCACGGTCAGGTGTCCACAAACTTTTGGCCAATATACTTCCGAAGAGTTTAGAAGTGGAACACGTCAGGGAATAGTTACGGAGTAAGTTACTGTGATTCACTCGATGATGATGATGATGATGGTTTACAGCTAAGAGCACTAAGTGACTCAGTGTTATACAGTGTCTATTACAGTGTCTGTGTAAGTGTGTGTGCGTGTGTGTGTGTGTATGTGTGTGTGTGTGTGTATGTGTGTGTGTGGCAGACGATAACGCAATGAGTTTGTGTAGCAAAATAATGACATCACGGCACATGTTAAGACAAGACTCCAAAAACATCTGTGAGTCGGTTGGCAATAGTGAGAGAGTGAGTGTGTATGTGTGTGTGTGTGTGTGTGTGTGTGTGTGTGCTTGTGAGATGAGCAATCACATCTGCTGAGCAATCACATCTGCTTTTTGACGTTTTTGTAACATTCTACATCATTTGTTCTTGCACTCTATGTCCTTATCTCCATCCGTCTGTCTGTCTGTCTGTCTGTCTGTCTGTCTGTCTGTCTGTCTGTCTGTCTGTCTCTCTCTCTCTTTTCTTTTCTTTTCTTTTTTTCTCTTTCTTTCACGTTGTCTCTGTTCATATCCAGCCCACTCTCCCTTTTCCTTCTTTCTTTCCTTCTTTCTTTCTCTCTTTTCTTTCTCTCTTTTCTTTCTTTCTTTCTTTCTTTCTTTCTTTCTTTCTTTCTTTCTTTCTTTCTTGTGTCCTGTTTTAGTTATCTGTTCTTTCATCGGTTTCTAGTTATTCCTCCATTCCTCTGCCCATCCATCCATCCATTCATCCATCCATCCATCCATCCATCCACCCGTTTGTTTTTGTTTGATTCTTTCTTTTTCTTTCATTCATTTCTTTCTTTCTTCTTTCTTTTTTTTTGGTTGACACTTCAATTTAACATCTTTATTTTGAACTGTGTGGCTAAATAACACACACACACACACACACACACACACACACACACACACACACACACACACAGACTATACTTTGTGCTCATTAATAATGTATCACTTTTTACTTTTATTACCAGCTCGTGAACAGCTTCAGATCAGAGCTGGTTTTATTTTTGTGCTACCATGGGAGTGTGGGAGAGGCACTCGTTCATCCTCACTCATTCATCATCACTCGTTCATCATCACTCATTCATTATCATTCGTTCATCATCCCCTGTTCATCATCACCTATTTATTATCACTCGTTCATCACACATTCGCCATCATTTTGACTTCTTTTTCTTTTGCCGATTATATTTTTTCTTGGACCTCCATAATCGAAGTCGAGTTCCTACTGTAACCACAAAACTAATGTTCTATGAAAGATAAAGGAAAGATACATTTCTCCCTCTTTTTCTCTTTCTCTTGTTTCTTTGTGCTTTTCTCTCACACTCAATCAGTTTATCTTCATTACTGGTCTCTCATTAACATGCTGTTTGTGATTACACTGCTGAAGGCCTGACCCAACCCAAAATACCACCTCCCCCCTCTCTCTCTCTTATCTCTCTTTATCTATCTCTATCTATCACCATCTCGTTATCATTCTCTCTATAGTTCTCACACCCATTCATCCCTATTATCCCTTTTTCTGGGCAGAGGGGCGGAGGAGGCATTCAGAGAATCCGTCTGCCTCCCCCTCCTCTTCTCCTGAAAAAAAGAAGAGGAAAAAGAAAGGAAAGAGGGAGGGAGGGGTGCAGACTGAGAGAGAGAGAGAGAGAGAGAGAGAGAGAGAGAGAGAGAGCGGAAAAGAGCAAAAAAAAAAAAAAAAAAAACCCACAGCCTTAAAAGGCCATCTAATTTTTTTTTCTTTCTCCTCTCCTCCCTTCTGTGTGTGTGTGTGTGTGTGTGTGTGTGTGTGTGTGTCGAACTCATTCCTCCCGACACTCCCTCTTCACTGAGTGAACTTTGAGTTTCAATAAGAGGAAGCAAACAGCTCACACACACTCTCACTCTCACATACACACACACACTCTTGCTGGAGGTGCACACCTGTACATCAGGACCTTTTCTCCACTTACACAGTGAGTATAACGTTCACAGTATTAATGCGTGTGTGTGTGTGTGTGTGTGTGTGTGTGTGTGTGTGTGAGTTCAGGTTAATATTAGAGAAATGCAGAAGAGGCTCCGTTTTACTGAATACAGTGTTTCCTTGTTTTACACGCACGCGCCCGTGCGCACAGACGGACAAGTGCCAACAAGCGAAAGAATGCAGCAAATGTGTGTGTGTGTGTGTGTGTGTGTTGCTTCATATATAGAGATTTCTTGGGAATTGCCATGTCACGAGAACGTTTCCCTTTCTCTCTCTCTCTCTCTCTCTCTCTCTCTCTCTCTCACACACTCTTTCTTTCTTTCTTTCTTTCTTTCTTTCTTTCTTTCTTTCTTTCTTTCTTTCTTTCTTTCTTTCTTTCTTCCATCTCAATCACTATCATTCTATCTGTTCCTTTCATTCCTCACGATCTCTCGCTTTGAGTTGCAGCATTAAAGCATTCCACTGTGTGTGTGTTTGTGTGTGTGTGCGTGTGTGTATGTGTGTGCATTTCTAAGTATAAATGTATGGGTGTGTACGTGCACATGTGGGTCTGAATGTGTGTGTGTGCATGGGTGTGTGTGTGTGTGTGTGTGTTTGTGTGTGTCTGTAAAACATTACCCAACCGATCTTTCAGTAACTTTTTATCAACATCGTCAATAACCACAATCTAAATTGTGTAACTGTTCTGTGTGTGTGTGTGTGTGTGTGTGTGTGTGTGTGTGTGTGTGTGTGTGGGAACACCCAATGAGGCTGCTCAAATAATACAATTAATGCATGTTGTTAAATAACTACACACACACACACACACACACACACTCCACTCTCACTCACAGGATTGGACGGGCCTAGGGAAAGGATATTGCAACATCATTCTCTCACTCTCTTTCAATCTTTCTTCAGAAACACACACACACACACACACACACACACACACTCAGCATGAGGTCTTAGTGCATAAATTATGTGTACACATACACACTCCCGGTGCAGAGAACAAATACAGGAGGCACCTGACCAATGCAATGTGTAAGACATGCACCTCCAGGCAACATACACACACACACACACACACACACACACACACACTTAGCCACACATACATTTCTTCCACAATGCAGGACCAGCTGCAACATGCTGTTCACATCACATACCATCTCAGGTGGATGATGTCATGTCAGGTCATGTCAGCAACAAAATCTAGATCTCTAGATCGTCAATTCCAACTGGTTTGCATAAAGTTGATCATAAAAAACACACAAACTTAGTAACTAGCTAATAGCTAATTACATTCTTACTCACATGTCGAGCTTTGATCAGGTATAAGATTAATAAAACACTTTAGCAGTATCTGAAAAAATGTAGCAAAACATCACACCATTATGTGCCACTGATTTCTATAGTTACAGTAATGATATTAATGGAATGTCCTCACAAAAAAGTATTACCGGTGTGTAAACAATTTATTTCCTATGTTTTCTTTTGAATCTACAAACTGCCTATGTTTCAATAAACCATGGAAAAGTCTGATATTGTGCTCATAGTTTACACAGTTCCTCAAAGAGGTCACGTAAACCATAATTCCCACTGGTCCTTGTAATTCTGGTACAAACTGAAACTGTGTTTCACAGGTGCGAACTTTTTATGCACTATTTGTGGCAGTGTTGGACAGTGTGGACTTATCAGAAGCATTCTGTTCCAGGGTACTTTGAATGAAAAACATTTCTGAAAAACATTCTGCTGAGATTGTGTGTGTAATGAGGGTTCTCCCACTGGGTGTGTGTATCTCACACACTCAGATCTGATGTGCAGAACAATGAAACAGAATTTTACTTTGCACTGTAATTGTACTAAAACACTGAATGTTTGAAGCTCTTGGAATACTCGAGTACAGTAAGTCAGTCTGGTGCTAAAACACGAATCTGCACGATGCTGATGCTACTGAATCGTTTGTTTCATAGTGCTTCATTTCAACAATTCGGATTTAGCATCGTGTTCAAACGCGACCTTGTCATGACCTGTGTGTTGAGAAATGAGGAGAGGTTTTTAGCTAAAGGATGTGGCTGTGCTTCTGAAACACAGGAAGAATCACTGGCAGGAAGTTGGGGTTGTGGGGGTTTCAGGGTGTCCTCCGGTTTCAACACTCTTTCTGCTGTCGATTTGTTTGTTGAGTTAACTAGCTAAAACATTTGTACCATGTACATGGCATGTGTGATATTTACAATACTATGTATAGGACAATGTTTATGAAGCCATATTGAATCACGAATGATACTTAATTCCTGGATCAGATTACATTATGAAACATTTGTTAAGGAAGCTGGTGAAGTCATAATGTAAACCTTTTTTAAAGCACACAATTGCACACACATACATATACACACACACACACACACACACACACACACACACACACACACACACACATATAAACAAAGATCAGCAGTTAGTGATTACAGACTGTGGGCCAGTTTTGTGGGCGTGTGCTTCTTTCTCGGTCAAGCGTGAGGCCTCGACTGGGACAGCGCACACACACACACACACACACACACACACACACACACACACACACACAGGCCTCCTTGTGTCGCATTGAATTTATTCTTGAGTACCTTTCTAAAATGTTACTCAACTTTATTGAAATATTATGTAACTTCAATACAATTACAGAAACTGCACTTACACATACAAAACCTCGAAAACAGTAGAACTTTATGTGAAATAGACAATCCTCATAATGCAAATAAAACCAATTGTGTGTGTGTGTGTGTGTGTGTGTGTGTGTGTGTGTGTGTGAAAGCTCCAAAACAGTAGGAATATATCTGCAGCTGTCAGCCTAAATACAGTATTTGATTAGGCCTCATTATTATAATTAAATAGATGGTCCTCACAATGCAAGACAGACCAGCTGTGTGTGTGCATGTATATGAGCATTTGTAACATTCCCACAGTAATATAAATGTCCTCAGTAATTGCAGTCACATGAAAATTATGATGTCTTGGCTGTTTGTTTTCCAACCTTGTATTGATATTTATGTGTCTGTGCTTATCTGTAAGCGAGGTTACTGTAACATTCCCATAAACAAGTCCCTAGAAGTATACATACAACCTGAAGGTGTGTGTGTGTGTGTGTGTGTGTGTGTGTGTGTGTGTGTGTGTGTGTGTGTCTGCTTATATATATATGTGTATAAGTATGTAAATGTGTGTGTATGTGTCAAGTCAATTTCTAAATATGAATGGAGGCTTGAAATTGTGTGTTCGTGTGTTTCACAAGCATAATGGCGAACAAGGGACCTTCATACGGTTTGAGCCGTGAGGTTCAGAGTAAGATCGATAAGAAGTACGACCCTGAGCTGGAGGAGCGTCTCGTCGAGTGGATATCAGCTCAGTGTGGCCCGTCAGTGGGGAAACCACAACCCGGAAAACAGGGCTTCCAGACATGGTTGAAAGATGGATGTGTAAGTATGTGTGTGTGTGTGTGTGTGTGTGTGTGTGTGTGTGTGTGTGTGTGTCACTTTTGTATTTCACATTAATTTAACAAATTCAGTCTTTAAAATTAACAAAAAAAAATATACTTATATGTGTACATTTTTTTTGTTCTCCCTCCATCATTCTCTCGCTACATCACCCCTCCTTTCCACCTGCAGATTTTGTGCGAGCTCATTAACAGCCTTTATAAGGACTCCAAGCCAGTAAAGAAGATCCAGAGCTCCGGCATGGCCTTCAAGCAGATGGAGCAGATCTCGCAGTTCCTTACAGCTTCTGAGAGATACGGAGTCACCAAATCGGACATATTTCAAACAGTGGATCTCTGGGAAGGTGGGGATTCTGGGATATACGAGTCTTCCATTGCTTTATGCTTTTTGAATGCTTTCTGACTAACAATGTTCTCAATGTGGATTTATCAAATTTGCCACAAAACTTCAGTGAGATACGGCTAGCATCATGAGACTCCCAAACCAGGTTCCACATACCAATTTCAGTATTTTGAGATTATTTCCTCTTTCACCTTTTGATTCTGCAGGTCAGATTGTACAAATTAGTGTTTTATTCATTTCATTCGTAAGGTACACACCTAATTCACTACATTACTCTACATTGTATCCCACAATGCACTACTTTAGGTCATGTCTCAGTGACAGCCTAATAAGGACCTGTAATGTATTGGGCAAAATAGAAAACATGATGTGGTTTGGTGCACGCCCATAATGTGCTAATCATGGTAAAAAATCTATACACAGACTGACTGTGTGTGTGTGTGTGTGTGTGTGTGTGTGTGTGTGTGTATGTGAGTATAGGTAAAGACTTGGCAGCAGTACAAATGACTCTGATGTCTCTGGGAAGTTTGGCAGTTACTAAGGGCGAATGTTACCGAGGTGACCCAAACTGGTTTCATAGGTGAGTAATACCACTTCCTGTTCTTGATTTCAATCACTTTGGTAACCAAACAACACACATTGACACACACACACATACACACACTTCTTCTTCTGCAGAAGACGCTGACGCAACACTCTCACATACACACACACACACACACATGCATGCACATGCAGCAGTGTGAAGAGAGTAAAGAAACAGTAGCATTGATAAGGAACTGTTTTCAAGGTTTTATGGAGTTAAAACATTAACCTTGTTTTTGTATGCATGTGTACGTGTTTTGTAGCATTTTTGTGAGGACCTAGAAGTCCTCATAATGACAATGTTGTGTTGTGTCCTCAAAATCCCACAGGACCTCACAAAGCAGGAGTTTATTTTACAAAATCCAAAGTGCCTAAAGATGCTGTTACTCAATAAAATCATAGTTCCAGTTGACATTAGCCATGTGAATGTCTATGAATTATCTGTGAAAGGTGCTCATAAAAACAACAACGTCTGTGTCAGTGTTTGAGAGAGAGGAAAAAAAGAATGACAGATTGGAGTAAACTGTATTAATCATTAAGAATCGTGGCTCAGATTTACACAGAGGTCCTGTTTAAATCTCAGCACAGCATTGTTTAGGAGGACTTGTTAAGATTGGATTTAGATAAAAGTCTACCAGATGTGTTAATGTGTAATGATTAAAATGAAAGAAGTTAGTGAGTAAGGCTCACTGATCCTTCTGGAACTTTTGCTCTAAATTTTATCTCCAAAGGATTGAATTGATTTAAAAAATTTGTAATTGTTGGTTGATCCATGATGGAAAATTCAGAACTAGCTTTTGATCTAGAGACCTGATTTCTAGGTTTTTTTTGCCGTTGGGTTCATTCGAAGCTGGCCATAAAACACTTTTTAATATTTGTAACATATTGTGAGATTTGCTAGCTAGGTATAAACAAGCATGGGGTTCACATCAAGAACTTTCACTCTGTAATGGCAATTACTAAAGTGTAAAACGCATTGTAAACACGTTTATTTAATTTTATTTGAACACGTTTATCAGGAAAGCGCAGGAGAACAAGCGGGATTTCACGGAGGACCAGCTAAAGGAGGGTCAGAGCGTCATTGGCCTGCAGATGGGCTCCAACAGAGGAGCATCTCAGGCAGGAATGACCGGCTATGGGCTACCCCGGCAGATCATCAACTAAACCTTGTCTACAGATGTTCGACACGCACCCAGTTCTAACCACTCAGTCAGAAAACTGGACAATGGAGGGGACCAACCATTTATAATCACTTTCATTGTAGTTTCCAAACAAAAATACAACAATCTATTTTAAACACACACACACACACACACACACACACACACACATACCCTCATCTCAAAATTAGCCTAATGCTAATAAAAGGACTTTAATCTCAGCATGTTTGTGCATTGTATATTGATTATTCCGAAGATGATTTTGCAAATAAATTGCTACGTTTTTCACCTCAGCTGATCTCATTGCTTCTGATGCTTCGAAGTCTTCATCCCAGAGTGTAGAATTTACTGTTATGTAAGACAAGAGGATTTTCCATGACAAGTGAGAGATGAGATAGGAAAGTTTTGTTCCTCCCTTCTAGCTCAACTTCCATTACCATTTCATCTTCCTTTTCTTTTTTTTTTTTTTGGTGGAGGCCCTTTCACCTACCGAGAGAACGGAACACGGTGCATGTAACAAAAAGAAAAAACACCCCTCCACTATTTACATGTTCATAATTTTCTAATTCTGATTCGAATTAGAGGAATGTCTACACTGAAATTTGAAGGTCCTGGAATCATGTATGATATTAGGCGTTTGTTGCGCCCGTTTTGTGATGTCATAAAAATGGGCGTGACCTAACATTGTCTAATACGTCCAATTTTCAAGGATTGCACCATGACAGCAAGACATTTCGATAAACACAGTCAATAAATGATGGAGTTTGATGGTAATAATAGAAGGGACTACTTTGTATACTTGTACATATTTATAGGTTGTGGCTTTTGGAAGCTTCCTGGGCAGATCTCATTAACATGGCCTTTGTGCAGTTCATAATTGTATCGCTGCCTTGCATTACTCAGTAACTTATTTGCAAGAGAGAACCGAAAGGGGCTATAAATAATCATCTCTGAGGGGAAAATCTTGCATGTAGCGTGTATGTAAAGTTCACTTGCTCGCTGTATTCTTATCTTTCCCCAGCTGTTTATCATAGCAACAGTGTGTTTGGAAAGGAAATGCTAACTCTGCTCTACACATACCCACACACACAATACCGAGCAAAAACTTAGAGATTGAGCATGTAGGCCTGAATAGATATTTCCTTCTGATTTTACTTTAACGGCCCTGACAAAAAACCTGAACAGGAAGATCTAACATTCCTGATTAGCCGCTAGCAACAACTAGTTTAGAAGGTTATGTTTAAATAACAGGAATCAGAAGGTCAAATGGCATTAAAGTTGCCTGTAATCGCTAAAATCCTGACTTGTTTGAACTCGTTGTCATGGTTCCAGCTTAACACATCTCCTTGGTATTTGCATTAAGACGGTGATGTCGCCTGGATTTCCTCATTTTCTCCATCTCTGTATCCATCCTTTAAATCCTTTAAATTCCATCTGTTTACATCATGTTTACAGCATTCGTTCACTCCGACCTTCCTTTTCTTTCCTTAACCACTTTTCTTATCTATGTTCAACCTGCAGTGGTATTCCTCAGGAATTCCTTTCTCCTGATTCACCTTCCTTCCATTTTTACATATGCTTCCTTCAACAACAACAAAAACAAAAGAGAAACAATCAGGAGATTCAGCTCCGGGCTCTGCACAGTTTTCCCAGGTGTTTCTGCAGGACGTCCTTCCCTGCTTCGTCACTTTACACTCACATTCATGTGTTGCAGTGGTGCAACATTAAAATGCATTCGCCACCCATTCACATTATTAAGCTATTCTCAAGGGCGTGGCTGTAACGAGAGAAGGATTTGAAAGCATCATATTCCAGGATACTTTATTGCTCCCTCGTTCCTATGACAAATCTTCATTATCGGTGTTGAATCTGTAAATGTTGAAGCACCAAGCACCTGGTTCGACAATTCTAACTGAGCGTATAAGACTGTAGAAAGGACATTACTTATATTCATACACGCCAGTTATGATATTTCATTGTTTTTCCCCAATGTTTGAAATATAATGTTTATAATTATACACTTTGTGTCACACAAATGAGGATGGGTTCCCCTTTTGAGTCTGGTTCCTCTCAATGTTAGGCAGATTTATGTTCTATAATCCTTACATTCTGTAAAGCTGCTTTGAGGCAATTTCCATTGTAAAAGCACTATAGAGATAAACCATTTCATTTAACTGGATACCGAACATCGGAAAACGATCCTTTTTTGCCCCAAACTAAAACACTATTGCGGCTGTGCTCACATTTTCATGTTAAAAATGATTAGACATGCCTGCAAATCCAAAAGTAATTCAGTTGTTTAGTAATAACAATTATAAGTATTATTATAATTGTGTTGCAAGAATGAACTTGAACAAATTTAGGCAGGGTAGAAGAGAAGAAAAGATAAATGCCAGTGTCACACTGCCACCTGGTGTATGGAGTCTTAAGGTTACATTGTAAAAAGCAGTTTCGAGACCTCAGAACAGCTGAACAAAGGAAATATAAACAAAGAAAAGAGGGAAAATAAGTTTAGAATGAATCAGGGTCAGGTTTGGATTTATTATTCAGATAATTATTTGGAAAATGCATAAAAAGTTTTTCTTAATCTCTACAGCAGAGCGAAATTAGGTGGTAGCTCAGTGGTTAAGACATTGGGCTTTGGATCAGAAGATCACAGGTTCAAATCCCACCACCACCAAGCTGCCACTGCTGGGCCCTTGAGCAAAAGCCCTAAAACCCTCCCCTGCTCAGTTGTAAGTCGCTCTGGATAAGGGCGTCTGCCAAATGCCACAAATGTAAATTAAAGTCGTAATATTTTGAGAAATAAGTTCCTTCAGGATCGATTTATTTGATTATCGTCCTCATACTCTATTGAGAAACCACATCTCCTCTTCGAATAGCATGCAGATGTAACCACTGATAACTTCGGAATAAATTACGTTTCCTACATGACCGCCGCAGTGTTTGTTTACTGATTATAACTGATGCACCAAAAGAATTTCCTTATTGCTAAATCCTAACCTAAAATCCGATTTAACCAATCCTCCACATTCATTTTATGCAAAACTGTGAAAAGTGTCTTGCAATTCTGTGATTTTTATCAAAATGTTACCACTTCACTTTCGTATCGCTACGACTTTATTCTCGAAATATTTCGACTTTATTCTTGTAATTTCGACGTTATTCTCAAAATATTTATACTTTATTCTCGTATTGCTACGACTTTAATCTTGTAATCTTCGAATTCTTAAATTTTTTATTCAATGTGCCACCAAAATGCCATCGTAATAACCCAAAGTACGGTTCTGAAAGAACATGTTCAATCAATAAGAGGTTTTAAATGAAGATTAAAGAATGTAAAGCTTTGAGGAAAAAATTCTCAGTGAGGTTTTGAAAGAACATTCAGAGAAAGAACAAAGAGCAAGGTTTTAAAATAAGACATTCCAGAAATCAAAGCAAGGATTATGAAAGAACGTTCTAGAAGGGTGAGTTATGACAGAACATTGTGGACGTCAGGGCCGAGTCACGTTCCTGTTAAAAACCCCACAGCCGACTCTCACGTGAGGGAAACGACGAAGCCGCTGAAAGTGGTGCGATTGTTCACGTCGTCGTAGAGCTTGGTGTTGGCGGGGAGTTTGGTGTAAACGGTGTCTCCCACCTCCAGCTGAAGGATGAGACCACCGGAGAAATACGTCATGTAGCCATCACTTTCTTTGACTAAACCGCTCATCTTTTCGTTGTTCTTGTACAGATCGACAGCCATGCCGTGTCTTCCTGTGTTTCCACAACTCGTGAACCTGATGTAGTAAATTCCATTTAGCGGTGCAGTGAAAATCCCTGTGTCAAAACAAAATTATTTGCAGTTGGATTTTTCACAGATTTTCCAGAAGATCTTCTGACATTTCACCAAGTATATTAGTGTTGTCATAGTACTTCATTGTAAAGATGAGATTAGCAGCATTAGCATGTTTAAGTGATTAGCAGGTTAATAGACAGTTCACAGTAAAGGTAACAAGTCAAATTGATTTTGCGATAGAACATTTTTCTAGTCAGACTTTTCAAAAACCATAATTTATTCAGTTCATTTCATGTTCAGGTGGTTTTGGTGTTACCTGTAACTGGGTTGTAGGCTTGTCCAGTATTAGTAATGACCTTTGAGTAGACCAGAGTAACATCTTCATTATACTGTCCAACAGAATTAGATAGAGCAGCCGAGAAGGCAATGTTGCGTATCGCTGTGGACCAACAAACAGCATCATGACACATTACACACATAATAGAGTAGAGCCAACATGGCACTAACCTTGTGCCAAATATCAAATCCCACTCCCACCTACTCCTAAAAGGCATTCTGGCCACTCCCACCTACTCCCAAAAGGCATTCTGGCCACTTCCACATTCACCAAGAAGACATTCTGACCACTCCAACTTTACTATCATTTAACTGTTGGCAAATTTGTGCGTACATGAGTACATGAGCGACATGAAACAATGCTTACCTTTCTGATTTTTCAGCTCCAGCTCTATTTCTCCCATTAGAGCCTCCATATCTGATTGGAAAAATGCAGGTCACAATCAAAGTTAAAAAAAAAAATTGTTTGGAAAGTCAAAATGCAGTTTCAAGCAGGATAATTGTTGACATAATTGTTAACATAATGAATGCATATACCTTCATTTGAAGGTATATTTAAAGGAGATTTGAACGTTTTAACAATGTTGATTTCCTACTGTAGTTTCTAGTCATTTTAAAATCATTAATTAATTAATTAATTAATTTATATTGAAAAAAAAATTATTACATTGGGTGGATTTTTATTTTGACAAATGTTCAATTCATTCATTTCTTTGTAATTCATAATTCGGATATTCTTTTTATTTAATTTTATTGTTAAATTATATTTGGGGTTTTCATTGTTAATTTAAAAAAACTGAATTAATTGAAGAACATTTAAATGTAAATATATTATACACTTGTGTACGTTTTGTACCAATACTAAAAAAAAAAAAAACCCAACCTCTCTGTTGGTTAAAGCGGTTTACCTTTATTATCCATCTGCATGATCCTCATTTCCATACTCATCTCAATGAGCTGGTCCCGCATATTAATGTACTCCATGAATGGGTCCAGTTTTGAGGCAGGAGTCTCGGCATCCTGAAGACTGCTGTGGACCAGGGCAGACACCAGAGTGAAAATCACAGCTGCCTTCATTGCTAAAATCTTCCAGGTCTGGGAATTCAGGTTTGGTCTCTCCCCTATTGGCGAGTCACTTCCTCTTGTTTAAATACCCCTCAGTGTTTCGTAACACACTCTGTGTGTTTGTGCACATATAATACCAAGTTTTCCGATGAGAATGTGGAGTGTTTGTTAAATCTGGTGTAGGGGAGGTGGGATGAGGACACCTGTTCGACTTATTGCTCAAGTGTTCCTTTACCTGAATACAATACAGCATCACATTTACTTTAAAGATTCAAAATCGTATTAAGCCCAAAACATGGTTTAAAAATGTCTTCTTTACCATAAATGACAAAATGATACATGAATATGCATGATGCAAATTTGGAAGCAGGTTCCTCCCCTTTTAGCTCCGCCCTTTTACCCTCACCAAATGCTGTAAATGTCAGGGTTTGGGTGAATTCAACACCGGACTGCATTTACCACCAGCCACTGCACGTCAATGATTGTTGTTACGTGACTGTGTTTGCACCTGTGCCTCATTCTCTGTTAATGAGTAAATTAATTGAAGGCCATGTGCACACATACATTTTTGTTTGAAAACGCATAATGTTTGACTCAGGTGAAAGTGTCTTACATTTTTCTCTTGGGCAGTACAGGGGCGTAAGCATTTTCAGACGTTCCAATGATTGAAAACCATAATGTGAACACGGAGCGTTTTTAGATGAAAACGCCATTGCATATTTAATTGGATTAGTGTAAACGCAGACTAAGTTACATTGTCTTGCTTTTTCGTCTTCCTGTTTGTTTGTTTGCACCTTCTTGAAGAAAGTCTGCACTTGCATCCTCTTTTGCTTTCATCTTTTGACAACAATTATTAACCCTAAGCTGATTTTCCTTTAACAGCACACTCCTGAAATTGTATTAAATTATTACATTCAATTAATGATTTATAATTTTTTTGATTGAAGCCATTTTTCATTTCTATAACACTACGGGTTTCCAGTACCCTCATACCGCGCAGCAATTAAACAATTAAATTATTTTTTGTAGTGACGGACACTTCATCAAAGTTTAACCTTCCAAGAAAAACATTGATAGCAGCTGTTCTTTGCATCATTTCCTAAACTGCATCTATTTGTTCTGGTTCATTAGAGGGGGAAAAATCTCCAGGCCTTCAGGGTCTACACTCATCTGTCTTGAAGAGTCCTCCGTGCTGAAAACCCCTGCAGATCATTTACAATTACTCCATTTGCCAGACAACTTTATCCAGAGCAGCTTACAACGAAGCAGTTAAGATTTAAGTGCATTGCTCAAAAGCCCAGCAGTTGCACCTTGGTGGTGCTGGGATTTAAACTTGTACCTTTCTGAACAGAAATGTCTTCGGCCACCAATTTCTATAATGACATCATCCTCACTACGAGCTACCACTTCCTTCCTTGGTGCCACCGTCCATAAATATCCTATAGCTGAACCACATGCTGGTTAAAAGAGTCTTAAAATGAAATGTACGTTTGTGTTAAACTATTAACTATCTGTGTTGAACACGTGTTAAACATGAAGACCCTGTATTAATGATTAAAGGTCTTCAAATGTGTCATGCTGTAATGGGAGATAAACTAGTGACTGCCTGGTGTGATGACCTGGAGTTAATGGTTCCTGATGGGAAAGAGGTAGCTCAGTGGTGATGTTGGGCTTTAAAAGGTTCTGAGTTCAAGGCCCTTAAACTTCAAGTGCTCGTTCGTATAAATAAGGAAAATGTAAGTTGTTCTGAGCGCATATGCCATAAATGTTAATTTTACCAGACCAAAGTATTGGTCCAAGTCCAACAGTGTGTGGACTAACGATAGAGATTCATCATGAAAGTAAAACTTTCAATAAAAGAAGAAACAAAGCATCAAGAAGGGGTTCATTTTTATTATTCTGCTGAAAGAACAACTTAAATGAGCGTCAAGACACAAAGAATTCAAGGCCAGAATTTCAGAAATAACATCAACGTTTTTTAAGAATATTCAAGAATTTTGAATTTTGAAAAATAAAAACTCTTAAATATAAAGATTAAATATAAACATTTAGAATTAAGATTAGGGGTTTAAAAAAATGTTGTTGGTTTCATAATTGAGTTTTGAACGAACATTTTTGAATTAACAGTGTTTTGAAAGAATATTCCAAGATTTTAAAATGAGGATATGAAAGAACATTCTAGATTAAATATGAACATTGTTAAGAAACATTCTAGAATTTACAACAAGGTTTTGGAAGTGCTTTAAAACATTTTTTAAAGAACATTCTAGAATTCTGGGCTAACTTTTTCCCCAACATTTTAAATGAGGATTTGAAAGAAAGTTCTAGATTAAACATCAAGATTTCGAAAAAAGAACATTCCAGAACACATTCTGAGTTCTCAAGGAACGTTATAAAATCCCGACTTTCATGTTAGGAAAATGAGGAAGCCGCTGAAAGTGGTGCGATTGTTCCCGTCGTCGTAAAGTTTGCTGTTGGCGGGGAGTTTGGTGTAAACTACGTCTCCAGCCTCCAGCTGCAGGACCAAGCCTCCGGAGAAATACGTCATGTAGCCATTGCTGTACTTAGCTAAACCATTTATCTTTTCGGTGTTCTTGTACAGATCGAGAGCCATGCCGTGACTTTGGGTGTTATCGCAGCTCGTGAACCTGATGTAGTAGGTTCCATTCCGTGGAGCAGTGAAAATCCCTGTAACAAAAATAAAATCTAGATTTCTGACAATTTTTTCAAAATGCGTGTTTCTACTATAGCTGGTGTTTATGTTCGTACTACTGGTGCATTGAGGACCTCAGTATGCCGTCCGTGTGGACTTCACCTGTAATGGGATTGTACGCTCGCCCAACATTACTGATAACTTTCGAGTAGACCAGAGTAATGTCTACATTGTAGACTCCCACAGGATGAGTCAGAGCAGCCGAGAAAGCGATCGCTGGAGGGTCTGTGGACCAACAACAAATACACATTTCATCTTTAATTTTTCAATTTTTCTAGCATTTTCAAGAAAAAGATTGCCTCCTCAAATTAATTTGGATTAACATGGACGCAGCCTTGTATGTTAATGATATACAGTATGTGAAGGTTGGTCACCATGTAAGGCTATGTTATGAGGTTTTTCATGGGGATTTGGTAACTTAATGGTCGATGCATTGAACTTGGGCCCCTGAGCAAGGCCCTAAACCCCATAGCTGCTTAGTTGTATGAATGAGATACATTGTAAGGGCGTCTGCCATAATTCTTTAAATGTAAATGTGTGGCTCTGACCTATGCAAGTGAAGTTTAGGTCGTTTTCACTAAAAGGTTTTGCAGTCAAAACTGAATTGTAATCTTAAAATAAAGTCCAAGTCCAAGCTGGTTGTAGATGCGGTAGCCAGGTCTGTAGAGCGTGTAGGTTGCCAGGTCTGTAGATCGTGTGGGAGTCGGAGGTCCCCATAAACCTGCAACACTGGATGCATTTCTGCTACACAATCTCAACCAAGTGAATACATATAACACAAGGTTATCAATACAGGACATCTGGAAACATCTGCTTTTACCTTGCAGGTTTTTCAGCTCCAGATTAACAGCTGCCAGTCTCTCCTGTAAAGCTGGGATGAAAAAAAGGAGGGAATCGTTCATCATGTCAGTTCAAGTGTATTTTAATGTGGTTCCTCACACAGCTTTTTGACTTTGGTACAGGATTTATTATTATATGAACAATTTATTTGCACAAACGAGTCAGAGGGATTCAACTGTATCAGACGTCTTTGTATGCAGTTTGGTAGCATGAAAATTTGTCATTCACTTGAACTTGGAAACCCAAATATTTTCCAGAATGACAATGCCCGTGTGTGCAAGGATAGCTATTTGACGTCTGCTTTCCATTTGTTGGAAGTGTGTGGAAGATCTCGAGTTTCCTGCTATAGAACTTAAAGCCTATTGAAAACCTTTGGGATGAATATGAACACTGACTGCACCCCAGAGCTCCTCACCTCACCTTCATCAGTACCTGGATCTCAACAAATCTCCACAAAATCTATTGGAATATGTTCCCAGAAGAGTGGAGGTTATTATAACAGCTAAATGAGATGTTCAAAAAGAAGAGCATAGCAATAATATATTCTTTAAAAATGTGTTATACCCTGTATCAATGTGGAACCCACTTAAATAATAATA
Source organism: Silurus meridionalis (assembly GCF_014805685.1). Classification (NCBI taxonomy): domain Eukaryota; kingdom Metazoa; phylum Chordata; class Actinopteri; order Siluriformes; family Siluridae; genus Silurus; species Silurus meridionalis. The sequence goes on along the minus strand of NC_060908.1, from coordinate 15,823,426 downwards.
ATAATAATAATAATAATAATAATAATAGTAATAATAATAATAATAATAATAATAGTATAATAATAATAATAATAATAATAATAATAATAATAATAATAATAATAATAATAATAGTAATAATAATAATAATAATAATAATAATAATAATAATAATAATAATAATAATAATAATAATAATAATAATAATAATAATAATAATAATAATAATAATAATAAGTAATAATAATAATAATAATAATAATAATAATAATCAATAATAATAATAATAATAATAATAATAATAATAATAATAATAATAATAATAATAATAATAAGTAATAATAATAATAATAAAAGTAATAATAATAATAATAATAATAATAATAAAATAATAATCAATAATAATAATAATAATAATAATAATAATAAGTAATAATAATAATAATAATAATAATAATAATAATAATAATAATAATAATAATAATAATAATAGTAATAATAATAATAATAGTAATAATAAAATAATAATAATAATAATAATAATTAATAATAATAATAATAATAATAATAATAGTAATAATAATAATAATAATAATAATAATAATAATAATATAATAATAATAATAATAATCAATAATAATAATAATAATAATAATAATAGTAATAATAATAATAATAATAATAATAATAATAAGTAATAATAATAATAATAATAGTAATAATAAAATAATAATCAATAATAATAATAATAATAATAATAATAATAATGATAATAATAATAATAATAGTAATAATAATAATAATAATAATAATAGTAATAATAATAATAATAATAATAATAATAATAATAATAGTAATAATAAAATAATAATGATAATAATAATATTAATAATAGTAATAATACAATTAATACTACTACTACTACTAATAATAATAATAATAATAATACATATGTAAGATACAGAATGCTATTTTTATGCCACCAGCTTTGGAGATTTTACACGCTTCTTATTCACATTACAACAAAACATAATGTAAATAAAATATTTAATAAATATATTTATAACAATTATATAAAATATTCTCAGATCACCTCCGTTTTTCTCCCCCATGACCGTCAGGTCCTCCGTCAGCTTTGCGATCCTTTCATGTAATTTGAGGATTTCTTGGTTGACATCAAATCTGGGTTCGGTTCGGATCTCGTCATCCTGAAGGCTGCTGTGGCACAGGATGAACACTGTGGCGACAATGACTTCCACTTTCATCTCCACAGTTTCTCCAGTGTCTCTCATGTGGGCGAGTCGGTTCCTCCTCTTTAAATACCTCTCAGCATGCACCCCATGTTTTTTTTTTTCAGTGGGAAGGTTTAATGTTTGATGAATCTGGTGAGGGTGTGGGAGACGACACCTGCTACTAATGCAGTAAATGGTTTTTTTGGCTACATTAATGCTCCTGGTTTGTTTAGTATTCCTGAATTTGTCTCCAAAAAAGAGAAGTTTTTGGACACCTGACTATCAGATTGGGAATAATCTCTTTTTGAACTAGTTTTTCCTGCTTTTAACACGTTTTTTTAGGACAAAATGTTCACTTGCTGCCAAATATATTCCACCCATAGTGCCATGATGAAGAGATAATCAGTGTTATTCGCTTCACTGCTCACAGTGTTATAATGCCTTAATATTATGCCTGAGTGGTATATATATATATATATATATATATATATATATATATATATATATATATATATATATATTTTGTCCTCAAAGTTGATGTTGGAAGCAAGAAAAATGGGTGAGCGTAAGGATTTGAGTGAGTTTGATGAATTGTGACGTCTAGAAGACTGGGTCAGAGCATCTCCAAAACTGCAGCTCTTGTGAGATGTTCCTGGTCTGCAGTGGTCAGTATCTATTAAAAGTGGGTTAACCAAGGGTTAGGGCTCTATATATATATATATATATATATATATATATATATATATATATATATATATATATATATATATATGGTAGTAGGAGTTCCTGTATTTTGTCACTGAACCTGTTTTAGATTGATCCTTGGTTCCTGTTTGCAAACTGATATCCTTGTTTGTGTCTCTAAACACTACCTTCATCCAAACATTATAAAACTACAATACTTTACTAAATAGTAGATACTTTTGTCGTGGTTTGTAGGGTAGGAATTTAACCTGGTATGCAAATTTCCAATTAGCATACAAACGTCCTTTTCCTCAGGTGGCAGTTTGGTCCCAGTGTTCTCAAAAACGCCTTTATGTTTGCAGAAGTTAATTTTTAGAGGGATTAGTATTGTAAATTGTTCTTCATCAGACCAGAGGTTTATTGACTGTTGCTGGTTGATCCAGGTCTGTAGGTGAGAACCTTTTTCGTACTACATTCTTCTTGTGCCGGGTTGACTTTCACTTTTGTTTCTGATTCACTGAAAGGAAAACTCATCTAGTTTTTTAGCCAAGTTAGTAAATGTTAGGATGAATTGCACCTTCTGTGATTGGAGTGGTAAATGGATCTAAGACTAATGACTACCAGAAAAGCTCATCACACTCAATTTATGTCTAATTGTATTTCCTAGACATGGACAATGATGTCGTTGATTTAATTTATGAAGAGGACCCAATTTGGTAAGTTAGAAGGAATAAAAACTATTAACTGATTAACAACTAAGTAAAATCCTGCAGGCGAATCGGAGGAAGTGGGAGCTTAGTGGTTAAGTCTTTCCACTTTGGATCTGAAGGGTATGAGTTCACATCCCAGCCACCAAACTGCCACTCCTGGACCCCTGAGCCCATAACCTCATATCTGCTTAGTTGTGTGATTATGATAAGTGTAAGTTGATCTGGATAAGGGGATCTGCCATATGCCATAAATGTAAATGTAATCACACTGGTGTTGAGTTTTTAGTCTTTAATTTTAGTAAGGGTTGCCAGATTTCAGGCTACAATCTGTATAAAGGATCACCAATACCCCAAATCTGTTTGGACTTTTGTACATTTGGAATATTTGAAGATAAGTTGTGAATTAAAAAGGTGTAACACTGCTGGTTATTTGGGAACTTATATAATAATATGGAAGTGAGTGATTTTGGAATTAAGGATTTGGGTAAGTTGGAGGCCTTTTCGATGTTTTTGGGAAGAACCTCAATGGGGTTGGAGGTGTGGTACATTTAGGACAGTGCTATACATTAAGGATAGTGTTGGACATTTTAGACATTTGAAACAGTGCTGGATAATTTGGGATGGTGTTGCACATTTGGTACATTTGCGACAGTGCTGGACATTTCTGCTGGATATTTGGCATAAGTACTTTTTCCTTTTTTCTTTTTTTTTAGCACAGTGCTGGACATTTGCAATGTTGCATTTGGTACATTCTGGACAATTAGTACATTTGAGACAGTGTTGGACATATATTTATGACATTTCTGGATATTTGGTACATTTGGGACAGCAGGTTTCTCAACATACTGGACTTTTGGCAGGTTTAAGGACGTGCTGGATATAAGAAATAAAAAATTAACAGATATGTAGGAAATTATATAGTTTATTGATGTGCGGGATTTTGGATGGAGTAGAGATTTGGGAATTTGTAATTACACGTTGGACATTCCTTTATCACGTGACTCCCATAGATGCTACACAATGCAGTAGATCAGTTTTTTGGTCCGAATCTTGGCCTTATTGTTACAATAATTATAGGAGTTATGTAACAAATGAACTAAAGACACGTAGCAGAAGATATGAGAGGTGAAGCTACACATTCTGTTTATTATAATTAGCTGCATTGTTATATTTTCAATATTGGAACTAATCAAAGTTGGTGTGTGTAGACGTGTTGAGGATCTGCTTATTGAAAATGTGACATTTTGTTTTATTTCTAAATAAAGGAACGAAATTAGCAAACTACATGACTCATAAAAAAGATTCGTTCATTTTGATGAAAGAACCGAGTCACTATAATGATCAGATCTTCCCACAGTTAATGGACATTGGGAAGGAATTCACAGGAAAATCACGGATCTGGCAACTCTAATATAAAGGAAACACGTAGCTGAGTGCGAAATTCAGCGCATGCGCGGTGAATCAGAAACTATTTAAATAAACAATAATAATTTTTTCCCCCATAAATAAAATAATAAATGTAAAATGGAGGAATTATTCTATGTAAAAAGTATTGGTGTCGTTTTAATATTTTTTTTGGGACGCCAATTAACGTACTGAAATCTCGCGAGATTTGGCGCTACAAGGAAGTGGTTTTACAGAGAGGAAACAGAGGGAAAAACACATTTCTGATAACCGTTTTGTTTTCAGTTTTGTTCCGTTTTATGACGTGGTGGACGGTTTTTGGTACGTTCCGTATTTATTGGAAGGCGGAGTGGCCTTACCGGAAGTGGCACTGGATAACCAGGAAGTAAACACAATGCCGGTCAGTGCAGAGACCAGCGAGCAGGATGCTCAGGTAGGAAACAAACAAATAAACAAACAAACAAACAACAATCTGTCAAATCCAATTAATGCATCTATAACCACAGTGTTGTTAAATTCTGCCTTCTGATTGGTCAGAAAATAGTTCTCCAACAGCAGCAGCTCTGAAAGTAGTCCCGGCTTTGTATTAACATATCTATACGCCTATACAATTATGTCATTCCTGTATGAATGAATGACGTCAACCAGGGATCTAAATGTAACCGTAAACAGATAAAAAGTACAATTCCCTGCATCATGATTAAGGAGAACTCTCCGGCATGTGCTCCATGATTACGATCATCTAAATGGTGTATGATGTCCTGATAAATGGTCCAGATCTTTAGAAGGGTTTATCACGCTCTTTGGCTCCGGTCCTCATGTGAAGATCTCTGAATTCCTCAGCACTTTTTAGGGACTAGATGTCTTGATCATGGATCACCGATCGGGTTTGTCTCATGAGTTCTGTTCTGTCTCTGTCCCACGCAGACTGAGGAGTGGACGCAAGAAAAAGGCGTCAACACCAACGAGAGCTGGGAACATCTCATGGTGAAATATCTGCATCTTTGATTTCAAGAGTTCTAATCATTTAATCATCTCTCTCTCTCTATTTTACTTTTCTTTCTCTTTTTGTTCTCTGTCTCTCTGTCTCCATGTGTCTTTTGGTCTCTGTCAGTTTTTCTTTCTTTTCCTCTGTCTTCCTGTCTCTTTCCGTCTTCCCGTCTCCTCTCGCTCACATTCTCTTTTTCTCTCTCTCTTCGTAGCGTGTCCTGGTGGAACAGAAAGACGAGCTGACGGAGGAATGCAGGTCTCTGGAGGAACAGCAGGTTGCCGAAGAGGCCGAGTACAAGAGCCAGGTGGAGCGTTTAGAGAAGATGAGAGACGACAAGCGGCGACAGCATCGGGTTCGGATCACCACAATCTCTGATCTCGGTTCTGTTCAGATCCGGCTTTGAGAGTTGATTAGTAATATGATGACTCTGGTTTTTTTTTCAGGCTCTTATAGACAAGATCGAGTCTGTGCAAGTGAAACTGGAACTGAACAGCAGCAAAACCACGCGCAAAAACTTCACAGCCAAAGTGGAGGAGCTCACGGCCGAGAGGGACCACAAACTGGAGGTGAAGAGAAGGTGATGAGAACATGGTCAAAAACGAGTGTGTCCATCACAATGAGTTTTTTCTCTCTCTTGTGTGTATTAATAGTGTGTGAATAGTGCATATATAGTGTGTGAATAGTGCATATATAGTGCGTGTATAATGCCTGTACGGTGTGTGTGTATAGTGCGTGTTTGGTGCGTGTACGGTGCGTGTGCGGTGTGTGTATGGTGCGTGTTGAATGCGTTTAACGTGTGTGTATGTGTGTGTTTTTTTTAAGGATGATTCAGGAGCTGGAGGAGGCTGAGGGGAAACTGAAGACGCTGACAGAAGAACAGAGAAATGAAAAGTATGTTGGCTTTTAATACTGAATGTAACTGCAGCTCTGAAGGCCAGAGATTCATCAGAACCTGACTTTACTAACAGCCTTGGAGCTGAATGAATCTGCACACAACCCAGTGACACATCTTCTCAGAAGAGTGGAGAACATTATAACAACAAATCGGGACTAAATGTGGAATGGTGAAAAAGCGTGCTGTGTGTGTGTGTGTGTGTTTGGTCACAGGATTACTTGTGAACAGGAGATTGCAGCGTTGCAGCAGGAGCTGGAGAGACTCAGCAGACAAGCTGAAGAATCCAATCAGGCAGCTCTAAAAGATGAGGTGAGCAAAAAAACAATAGATAGACGGACAGACAGACGGACAGACAGATAGATTTCTCCTTTTATCATTTGTCATTTTATTGACAGTAAATGGATTATAGGATAGATTTAACCATATCATACACTATTCTCTCTCTGTGTGTGTGTGTGTGTGTGTGTGTGTGTGTGTGTGTGTGTGTGTGTGTGTGTGTGTGTGTAGATCGCTGCTTTAGAGTCTCAAAGGGAGCTTGCAGTCTCTCAGGTAGAAGACTGGATGGCAGAAGCTAAAAGATACTTTAAAATTCTCAGGTACAAGTGATACTTAATAGGTTATTTTTTTTGTGTGTGTGTGTGTGTGTGTGTGTGTGTGTGTGTGTGTGTGTGTGTGTGTGTGAGAGAATGTTAACTTGAAGTTTGCTATGTGACCAGGTCAGACGCTTCACCTCAGAGCAGCCGATCTCGACTCGAATGGGAGAAAAATGTGGAAATGGTTCGTAACAGCTTGGGCAAACTGCAGGTAAGGGGCAGGGCCAATTCATCAAAAGAGAGTTGAGGGGCGGGGCTAATTCATCAAGAGTGAGATGAGAGGCGGGGCTAATTCATTAAGAGTGAGATGAGAGGTGGGGCTAATTCATCAAAAGTGAGACGAGAGGCGGGGCTAATTCTTTAAGAGCAAGATGAGGGGTGGGGATAGTACACCTAGACTATAGGTGACGGGCGGGGCTAATACACCTAGATGACACCTAGGAGATGGGTGGGGCTAATACACCCAGACTACAGGTGGTGGGCGGGGCTAATACGCAGACTACAGGTGGTGGGCGGGGCTAATGCAGTTGGTGTGCAGAATAGCGTTAATGCTAATGTTTGTTATAAAGGTGTTAATGATGCTAATCTTCTAATATTTGAATGATATTCCAGTTTGTGTATAATGAAAACCTGAAGCAGCTTCACAAGGGGCAACAGCTCGACACTTTACCCAAAATCCCCCTTCCACCTCTCCCTCACATACCCATGGTAAGTGTGCATGATGTCTGTGCTGCAGATTATTACCATTTACTTCACTTTATACACATTAACCATCTCTCCATCTCTCTCTTCATCTCTCCATCTTTCTTTAGATCGATTTGTTGAATTTCACCCCGTACACTACGATCCATCCTCCCCCCCCACAGTCTCAGTTCCACCCCACCCACAGAACTACCCCCCCTCCAATTTCCACGTCAAACCCAGCTGCCCCCATGTCCCACACTTTCGAACAGTACAATCCGGTGCCCAGGCTGGCTACGCCCACCCCCATCCGCGGCCCCACATTGCCCTACACTTACCCTTCATACACCTTACCGTACACCGCCACCCCTACAGTCCCGGTGAACGCCCCGGTGAGTCTCGCAGCAGCAGTCGGACCGTCTCATGGGGCTGGACAAGTATCCTCTGGAAGAAACCCCGTCCCCCAGGCGCTTCCGTCACACCCACAACCTGCAGGCAAGCTGGACAAGCTGCTGGAGAAACTGGGCACGCAGTTCCCACAATGCACCAGGTGCTGGGAGGTGCTATTGAGTGACTACAAGTTAATAAGCCTGAATACTGAATTTTTTATTCTCCCGCACTAACAACTGTGTGTGTGTGTGTGTGTGTGTGTGTGTGTGTGTGTGTGTGTGTGTGTGTTTTAGAACTCAGATAATGGCAGTGTTGCAGCAGGTTAAGAGCGAGCGGGGCACTATGGCTGGCATGTCTATAGAGGACATCAAACAACAAGTGGAACAGAGACTGGTGCAAAATGAACGTCCTGTAAGGAAGTGTAGCTGCAAAAGGGGACTTATTTAAGATTGCCTTAATCTATGTATTTTATTTATTTATTTTTATTAAAAATATAATTATTTAAACATTTAATTAAGTAATTTATTCTATTAAACTTTTTATTTTTTTAATTATTATTGAATATAATTTTTTTTTTTTTTAATTAATAATTACATTGGTATATGGAATAATTGTTAACCACTGGCTAATTTTGTAAGATAAAATAATTATTAAATTTATTTTTGGATTTTCCTCGATCTAAAAATCTAATAAATAAATAAGTAAAAAATTATTTTTTTATTAATGAAAAAATAAAAAATGTGTGCGCGCGTTAATATTAGCTTTCATTAATAAACGTTGTTAATAAACAGAGCGCTTTGCTGTCTCAGCCTCCAGGCCCCATAGCGCCTCCTGCCGGCTCCAGACACACACACCGGGGTCCTTCCCCGCCTCTGCTGTCCACGCGTCCCCCTGTCCATGCACCCAGACCTCATGTCTTCCCGCCTCGTGGCCCACAGGTATCTGCGCACACTATACCCACACTTACACTGTAGTTTATTATAGTGAAGGTGGGCGGAGCTTGTGGACGTAACACACATTGGGTCTCGAATATTGTCCCGCTCCAGTCCATGCTCCTTCACTACACAAGAAACGTGTCGAGTATAAGCTCAGGTTATGTCAGCTAACCTTTTGCCCCTCCCCCAGGCAGCTCCACCAGTGCGTAAACTGTGTCTAATGTGTCAGAACCACGTTGAACCCGGAACCCAGTACAACACGAACTGCGCTCATGCTCTACACAAAGAGGTGAGTGTGTAGGAGCCTTGAGGACACACACACAATGGCTGGAGGTTTGATGAAATCTAATCCCTTTGTTGGTTCTTGTTTCAGTGCATAAGTGTGTGGCTTCAGTCCAGCAAAAACAACTCCTGTCCTTTCTGTCCCACCAAATAAACCCGTCTGGGACGTCCTTTCACATCACATGACCACATCACACGATGCGCGCCAGGTCAGGTGATCGAGATGGTTCATCATTAAAACAGAGGACTGCTGGGACTTTTTAAATTTTTCATTTATTTTTGTTTTTTTTATGAATTTAATTATTAGTTAAACGTTCCAATACTGCAGACGGTTCTGTTTAATTCAATTGTCTATTTTCTAATAAATGAGAATTTAATGTTTGTTTTTTATAAATCATCATTATTATTAACGCTGGTAATAATATTATTTTATTATTATAAAAAAATATTATTTAAACCAGTCGAACAGCATGAGACGTACAATAATATCTGGGAAATAGTTCAAAGGTGAAATAGTAAATGGAAAAAAAAAACAGTTGCCTTTTTAACGGATGTGATGTAAAAAGCTATTTTTTTTTCGCATACTACGATATTTCCGCTAATGTTAAAGTGCGAATGCCAGATGGATAAAATTTGAAATGGTGAGACAATAAACAAAAAAAACATGCAAATTCGTTATCGGTATTTTTGCTGAGCATAAAATAGTTTGTCAGATGAACTGTACAGTTTTGGATGCTGCTTTCCCGACCAATCAGAATCACCCTCAAACTGTGATGTAAGTAAAACACCAACAGGTATTTAAATATTTTATTTTTTATTTATTCATCATCACCTGACATGAATGTTAGAAACAACACACAATCTTATATGTAAATTTGCGTGTTTGGGAGAAGTCCTGGCGGGAGCTATATTTAGGCCTGAATGGCCTGAGCGGCGGTCTCGTAGATGGACATGAGCTTGGCCCTTAGGCTCTCCACATAGGGCTCGATTTGGTCTTTGAGCTCCACAGTGTGGGGTGCCAGCTTTCCCTTGACTTCCTCCACAGCCCTCAGCATGTGCTCCTTGTACTCCTCAGCCACAGGGCTGGCCAGATCCTTCAGGTTCTGGAGCCTCTCGGTGAGCTTTCCACGGACAGTTTCGACAATGGGGGCCAGCTTTGTCTTGGTCTCCTCAAGGTTGGTCTCTACCTTGGATTTGAGGTCCTCGATGGCAGGCTGGAGCTTCTGGCGAAGAGCCTCAATTTCTTTCTGGTTGTCCAACAAGTAGTCACGGAAGATGGGGATGAGACGCTCCCCGTACTCGTCCAGGTGCTTCTCGATGGCTTGGCCCAGCTCAACACGGTGTGGCTGCACTTTGGCTTGCAGGTCCTCCAATTCTTTCAGCATGTAGTTGCGTGCCGTCTGGGTTCCTTCAGCCAGCTGGGAGGCAAACGGTTCCAGGGAGGTGGAAGAGGACTCGGCATATTTCTGCAGGTTGTCAAGGCTCTCGGTCAGCTTCATCCTTGGGAGGTAGAAGAAAAATGTACAATAGTTTTTACGAAGCCCCAAGTACTCATCCCAAAACTCCGTCATAGTCTTAATCATTGTCCAAACCAGGTATAGTTCAAAGAATAGCTTACTTGTACTCCTCGATTTTGCCTCCACCCAACTCCTCCAGGGCCTGGGAGGCCTGGCTCTTCACCTGGTACAGGTAGATCATGGCAGCAGTCTTGTAGTTATCCAGTAGACTGGGGGCATCCTGCAGGGAGCGGGCATGGCAGCCTGGGGACGAACATAAGAGTCAGTTAGACCTCAACCTGCCCTGGAAAGTCAAATAAAACTGGTAGTGTACTATTAATGATCACTTTACATCCAACATGGTGTTGCTCTAGATTTTGTTATTCGCTTTTTTCAACTGACTTGATTCTTCTGGCCAGCAAAGAATAGACGGCAAAACAAAATTCGAAAGCATTAATAGAAAAAATGAAAATATTAGTGTGGTATAGTGGATGGCGTTACTTCACCTACTCTACCCTGGCAATCAGAAACTTATTCCTGAACCTTCTAACCACTTCTGTCTTAATCGGAAGTGTATGAGCAGGACATTGCAAGTTAGTACAGATCATCCCTGAGTACCGATGGTTCCATCTTACGATAGCGATTGTAAAAATGTTAAAAAGATTAAAATCTTTTGTGTTTCAAAACCCAATTTTAGCTCTTGTACATATATACTGTAACATTTACATGTTACTGTACTCAAACTCGGAGGCTTCAACAGTACATGCTAACAGAAAAATCAAATATGGAGGTAATTTTCCTGTGAAAACAACGGAAGGAAGGCAAAACGGAGACAGAGATCGGAGACTCACCCAAAGCCAGGAGGAGGGTCAGTGCGAGGGCCACGACTTTCATGTTGGAGCCTAAAAAGGATACAAAAAAGTTTTGATTTCAACGCACTGGAAACACAGTTTTAGGCTTAACATGAAAAAACACATCCAATGAATACTGTAGATCAAAACTCCTTCAGGCGGTTTCCTGTCATGGAAGCCAGCTTTTACCTTAGAGGTGATGCTCTGGTGATGGACACACAACAACCTGTATGGAGGGTTTATATACACCTGTATGTGTGTGTGTGTGTGTGTGTGTGTGTGTGTGTGTGTGTGTGTGTGTGTGTGTGTGTGTGTGTGTGTGTGTGGGTGGGGTGGGGGTGCATATGGACTCCAGACCTCCTACATGGAAGGCTGAAGTGTAAAGGTTACATGCGTTAAGCTGAATAGTATCTGCCATGATTTAATCAGGTCAGTACACACTTAGAGATGTGAAGGTATAGATGAACAATCAATCTCACCAATCACACACACACACACACACACACACACACACACACACACACACATCACACACACACACACACACACATCACACTTCAAAGGTCACTACAAGTCAACGACTTGTGATTTAATTATTCAGTTCTACAAAATTATTCTACGTCTTACTGAAGGTCCGAAATCATTTATTTTGATGGAGTGATTTTACTGTTTTAGTCTCGGAGGACGTTTCATTCAGCGCTACAAATTATACACTTTATATCAATCAATCATATTATAATAAAATAAACATAAAAATCAAGAAATAATATAAACAAATATAAATGAAAGAAAAACAAATAATTGAATATAGCAAAATAAAAATAATATAAATGAATAAATAATATACACAAATAAATAAATACACAAATATAAATTTTAAAAAGTCTGTAATAAAAAACGCAAACCAAGAAATATATAAACTTAAATTAAATAATTAACTAAAAATACATGATAAATACACCAGATAAATAAACTGATTACACAAATAAATTAATAGATTACATCATCAAATAAACATAAATAAATCACATAAAAAATACAACTTAATAAATGGTTTCACAAATAAATAACCAAATTATTAAATAAATATAGCAAAATTAATATACGTCTAGAAACAATGTACACAAATATGAATAAATAAATATAATAAAATAATATGGATCAAGAAATCAATAGAGACAACTTAAAAATAAAGTCCTGAATTACACGTCTTAATAAATGAGATTAATCGGTAAACGAATAAATAAATGAAAAGTTTACATGAATAAACAAACAAATAAATGGATTATAGGAATTAATGAATATAACTATTTAAATTATATAATGTGAATTAAATTGATGAAGTGGTACAAAAAGTAGACACTTTGTCTGTTCTGTTAACTGTTGGTGTTTCACTAGTTTTGTTATAGTAATAATAACATTGATAATAATAATAATAATAACATTAATAGTAATAATATGCAATAATATAATATTAATAATAATATAATTTGTCATTTATTATGACTCAAAGCTCAAACCTCTGCGTTTTATTGAACACGTTTATTCGAATGGAACATTAATGCTGATGTTTCACACACACGTGCTGAGATCAACCGACTGGATAAATTATAAACACACGTGCCAAAGTGCACTGATAGTCAGCCACTGAGCCGAGATAAGATATGCACATGCAGGTATGTGTGTGTGTACAGGTACCAGAAGCGTACACGTCTTTCAGTCATTCCAGCGTAATAAAGCGATGCTGTTAACCACGTCAGGACCCTCAGCGAAGTGTTGCACACACACACACACACACACACACACACACACACACACACACACACACACACCAATCAGCTTCATTCGTCTATATTTTTTTTTACAAGCCCACTTTAAGTATATAAGCGAAGGTATTGGGACACCGAACTTTTGTGTTTCCTCCCCAAGCTTTTACCACAAAGTTGAAGGCACACAATTTTATAGGACGTCTTTGGATGCGGTAGCTGGAACTTGGAGACCCAAACCTGTTCCAGGTGCCAGCTACATAAAGATCTGCTTTCCATGGGTTGGAAGTGTGTGGAAGAGCTTCAACCCTATTGAATACCTTTGCGATTAATATTTCATGCTGCCTGCAGCCCAGGCCTCGTGACCTCACCTACATCAGTACGTGACTTTACTAACGCACATTCGTGTGGCTCAATGAATCTCCACACAAATCTCCACCAAATCTACTGGAACATCTTCCAGGAAGAGTGGAGTTTATTATACCAGCTAATGGGGCCTAAATGTAAAAAAAAAGGGATGTTCAGAAATCTCATTTATTTTCACATAAATTATATGCATTTTTTCACCTGTTTTTTTTCTTCCACAAAAATTCATTTCAAGCAGCATCAGATGTTTTGTTCAGTGAATTTCCGTGGTTGGGTAAAGTTGGTTCATGAACCTTTTTTACATCATGGCCTGTATTCAGGGCTGATACTGTTATCTCGAAGTGAGCAAAGGAAAAACAAAAGTCAGAAGTTCACGATCTACATGGACTTACAGCAGAGATCAAATAAATGTAAAAACAGCATGTGGAAAATAAACATGATCGTAAATGATGTTTGTGTGGTAAAAGTGTGTGTACCAGCCGCATTACCATCATTCACGACCTAAAACTGATGTCTGCCGGGCTCTGGACTGGCCCATGACACTAGCCGCTTTCTACTGCGTGTGGTACTGCCACGCTAGCATCACTTTTTATACCTGTACAAATAAAAGTCACAGGAAAACAACACTGTACAAATGGAGGTTAATACATTTAAGACTTAAAGCGATCTCGAGAACACATTTTCCTCCTCAGTTTTTATCCTTGTCCTGAACGGCACAGAGCCGCCATCTTTACGGCTAGTTTTCTCAGCTAAATGTGGCTAGCATGGGAGAGGTGCTGACAAACAAAAGAGAGAAAGAAAGGAAAGAAAGAAACCCCAGTCACAAGGTGTTGACATTCCTTTTTTCTTTAATGGAAAGTTTCATACAATCTTTGTCGCGTGGCAGTGCGGCTAAGCTAACACTCTGTGACTGACATTAGCACATGGTATATACACACAAAAACAGACGTGGGGTGTTTCTTTGACTGGAAATATATAGGGAGTAAATGATGGACTATACACACACACACACACACACACACACACACACACACACACAGAGTTCATGCACTGTACATGTCCAGAGTTTTTTTTTATATATACTTTAAGATAGATGGATTCTGTTTCTGTATATAACACACACACACACACACACACACACAGATAGAGAGATAGAAATATAGAGAGGGATACATGTATTCAGTCATTCAAATATGGCTAATGGAGCTAAACTTCTGCTAGCTGACAAGGTGTAGCACGCACTGCTTACTCTCATTCATGAATATGGTTTTAAAAATTGTCCATGTAGCTTAACTATGGGACATTATTAGGGTGGCCATTTTGAACAGCTCTCAATTATCAGTTAGTAATCGTAAAGTTGAAAAGGAAGTGGACGCTAACATAGCTTTCATGCTAATCTGTACATAACGATTTAGACATTTTATTAATAGAAAAGTGTTGGAATGATCTGGGGATACATTAGTTATTGGGTTCATTAGATTTTCTTGTAGATATGGAATACGTGTGTGTGTGTGTGTGTGTGTGTGTGTGTGATTTAAAATATAGTATTCGTCTTCATTGTATACTGAATAGATCCTCCCAGAAGCGTGTGTGTAAGAAGCTGGCAGTATTAGTGCTATACTAAACGCATGGCAGCACACACACACACACACACACACACACACAATGCTCAGTGTAGTGTATATATATATATTATATATATATATATATATATATATATATATATATATATATATATATATATATATATATATATATTTATTTATTTATATTTGTGAGGACTTTGCCACAGACTCCAGAATGACTTAAATAAATTAAAGCACATTACACACACACAAAAAAAGCATTTAAAACACATTTCTGAGAATTAGCAAAGAAATTTCTCACTTTTTTCACATTTTGCCGCCAACATTTATGACTCTTTCTCTCTCACACACTCACACACTCACACACTCTCCATATATTATGTAATGGTGTATGTGTTCCAGCCAGAGAGCAAGGTGGATTCCTGAACTCTGCCTCTCCGAACGTCGCCGTGGTCCGGTCGCCTCCCGTCACACGAGAGAGGCCCGTCTCTCCTGCGGCGTCTCTTCCAACAGCTGGAGCAGCAGCTCGTGCAGGGGAGCAGCGATGGCACCGTACCCGCCGGCCGTCAGGTGCAGGAAGTCGAACATGTCCCGGCAGGAAATGGTGCCGTCGGAGTGCACAAAGCCGGCGCCCACATCCAGAAACTGCACGGGTCCGAGGCCGGGGAGGGCGCAGCGCAGGTAAGTGTTTACGGCCACGTTCTTCTCTCGCAGATGGTTCGGGAACTCGCCTCTGGGTAACAGACCCTAAGAGACAAAACAGATCAGGTTTAGACGATGGCAACCTTTTTCTCCATTTATCGTTCCATCAAATGTTATGAAACACAAGTTTCTATTTGATAAGAAGTCAAACCAATACACTGCGGACTAGCACACAATCTAGAGACTCCAAATTACATTGTTTGCTCCAGATTGTGTTGTTCTTTCAAAGAAGAGCAGGTGTATTCTACTTGACAAGTCAAGTCCATGCTAATTGCCGCTGATAGTTGACTACTAGAACAATCGGCTATAGACAAAAATCCATACTGATAGTTTTTCTGGGTTGCGGTCATTTCTGTAGCGTCTGAGAAGGTCCGCTGTCATTACGAGAGCGACCTCTAGAGGCGAATCACTGACACCACGTGCTGCTTGTTTTTACACGTGAGACCGCATGCTGCAAGGAGAGCGCTATATTATATGTAATTTTTTATGTTTTTTTTTGTAATCAGTTGATTAATTTGTTATTCGCAAGTACGATCCAACCTAGCTATCGGTAAAACCCACTATTGTTCCACCTCTTAGGGTTTCGATTTAAATCTCTCTCCTCACCAGGACGACGATCTTGGCTTTAGGGAGGCGTGAGATGAGCAGCTGCACGATGGTCACGATTCCCCCTGCAACCTGCTCCGCCGTGTGTTCGTGATTATTGGTTCCGACCCACAGCACCACCACCTGGTGGGACACAAAAATAACACAAAACACATTACTATTACTGTTCTCTTGAATCCACACACATATTGGGTGAAGGCAATTTATCCCAGAGTCGGTGTGAATACTGGATACTGGGTCAGTTTAACCAGAGTCAGGTATTGTAAACATGTCCTAGTGACCTTATTGAGCAACATGGAGGACTTTGGTGTGTGGTGTAACATATATGGTGATACATTTTTTTGTTCCTTTTTTTCACACGATGTTTTGGCTCATCAAGCAAATTTGAATATTACACAAATATAACCAGAGTACATACAAAATGCAGTTTTTAAAGGATGATTTAATTTATTAAGGTAAATAAAGCTGCCTGAAACTGAGTAAAAAGTCATTTTCCCCTAAACCTAATAACTGGTTGTGCCCGTGGTGGAAATAGCTGCTATCAAGTGTTTGTGAAAGTTTTTGAAGTTTTTTACTGTTAAAAATTATTAATCATTTAACTGCAAAAAAAAACAGCACTGTATCTCATCTCTTTTTCTCCGTCTCTCACCCGTGGCCTGATGTTCTCCAGTTCTCCGTTCTGCAGCCTCCACAGGACATTGCACGTCGTGTCTCCGCCGATCCCGAAGTTGAGCGCATGGAGCGGAGAGAAGAGCTCCCGCCACACCTGGACACAACGACCAATCACATCGTATCATCAAGTTCAACAATAAACCTGGTATTAATAAGGAATCACCGGTGAGCCAAGTGTGCAAACTGGATAAACCCTAACTCTGTGTGAACACGACGTCCAGTATAGGAGAAACTCATTCACTACTCTTCTTTGAAGAAGAAAAAAAAAAAAAAAAAAAAAAAAAGGGATATAAATATGGCAAATAGGAGGTGGTATCAAAAGGTTTCGAGAGTAGTTTTGTAACACACCAACAGAAGGCAGCATGAGGCTGCACACACAGTCACAGGGAGCACTGACATCAGTGTGGGAAAAGACATCATCCTGTGTACATCAGGAGCCGAGCAACTGGTGCTGATCTGAGCACGTGCGTTACCACGTCTGCGAGTGGGTGCGAAAGTGAGTTTGTGTGGATTGTTCTCCGTCGATCATCATGCAAACGTTAACGAACGGTTTCGATGTTTATGGGGGTTGAGTTTACTGAAGGTCTGATCTCTCTGATGTTCTTCTGCTTTTGAAACGCTCGGCCGCTCGAAACACCTCGAACGACTCGCTGCAGCATCGCCACATGTCAAACCAGACGTCTCCGCGGCACATTTGACCAGTTTCACGCAGAATTTCACGAGTGTTTTTTTGTTCTAACTCGCTCTCCGTGATGAAATCAGCACCAGGAACACCATTAGTCTCGATACTTTTTGATGCCACCTCTACCGTGCTCTTCAAATAAGAATGAATTGGATTTGATTGAATTTTGGTTCCCATAGTGAAGCTGTTGCTGCTGAATGTTAGAAATCAGGAACAACGTTCTGTTTTCAATCGCACAGTACAGGAGCTTATTTACACACACAAAACAATACGCCATTGTCCCGCTGTTGAACCCGGGACAAAAAGACGCTTCTCTCTGTTTCCTAAATAAAAAGGCTAAAAATCTATATGGATGTGCTGCAACTTCATGGATTTGTGCTTCACATTGGTGCTTAACGTATTTACATTTACAGCATTTGGCAGACGCAATTATCCAGAGCGAGTTAGGGGCCTTGCTCAAGGGCCCATCAGTGGCACTTTGGTAGTGCTGGGATCTGAACTTGTGACATTTTGATCTAAAGTCCAATGTCTTAACCACAGATTTACCACCTTCCTGTGTGTATCATGGTGTTAACACACACCTCATATTGCTGCATCAGCTGAACCATGGAGTCTCCTACAAACAGCACGTCAGGTTCGGCGTCCTTACACTCCTGCAAGAAGCGGTTGTGCTGCAACACACACACACACACACACACACACACACACACACACAATATGTCAAATATGCAAACTATTTAAGTATATTTATATATATACTTATATATGTTGCATTATTTCTAAAACACACACACACACACACACACACACACACACACACCTGTGACATCCAGCGTCCGTCACCCTGCACATCCAGGACCTGTACGGGTTCAGCTGCCGGGTTCTCCTCGTCACTCATTCTCTAAACACAGACAAATCTCCGTAACATCACGACAGCTTTAACTTGGGGATGAAACTGAAAGGAAAAGGTGAAGTTCCCTTCGTTTTTTTTGGTCTGGGTTCAGTTTCCCCACAATGCCAATGGTGAGGCTGCTCCTAGGTTTCGACTCGACCTTTAGACCTGAGAGTCTTTTTCATCTCAGACTGATCAGCTTTCATCTTCTCGTTTATCGCCAATGAGCCGAGTAGAATCTGTGTAACTCTGTGAGAAATGCATTGAGACCTTTTGGACCTTGGTGCTGGATTTCTCATTGATTCCAAACATGAAAGAGGTTCAAGCAGTGAAACCAGACCAGAACGTCATCCAAGAAAATAAAAAGCACCATGATCACCACACACACACACACACACACACACACACACACACACACACTGAGAATTTTGCAATAGAAATTCGGTTTCCAGGATTCAGTAACCGCCATAATAAACCTATACACAATATGGCATGCAATAAAGACAGATTTTGGAGACAGTGGTGCATGAAAGCAAGTCAGAAGCACAGATCCAGGATCTGATTCTAATTTCTAATCATGCATTGTATCTAATCTCTAATGAGTCTAATGAGAATATTATTATTATTATTATAATTATTATTATGACATATGGTATGAGATCAGGCCTGAAATCAGACATGCATCCCGCCTTACAGGCCTCCCGACTCCCACTCCATCCCCACGATGGCAACAAAAGCAAAGACATTTTGTGCGCGCGCGTGTATTTTCGCGTTACGATTCACGTTAACAACGGCATGCACGCGCACAAAAGGCCAGACAGACATGCATGCACGCGCGCACACGCACACACACACACTGTCTCACCTACAGACAGGATGAAATTTCTCCAAAGCAGGAAGCTGAAAGATGAACTGGGGTTGGGAAGAAGATGCTGCACTTTGGTGCTGATGCTGCCGCTCTGTCCCTCAGCGCATGCGCACCTTTGTTTGTTTGTTTGTTTGTTTGTTTTCCAATGTGAAGTCTATGCACCACGAGTATTAAAAACGAAAAGCGTCCTGCGGATATGTTTGGAAAATCACGGACGGATAGGGTTTCATCACCGACACCGGTTACATCCACCCCTTTTTCCTGGGTTGCCAGGTGTGTGCGTGTTTTTTTTTTTTACCCACTCATGTTTTCCACAAGGAAATTGTTTTAATTGTGTCTTTTCAGTAATGTCCACTAATGACTATAATTAGAAAAAAAAAAAAAGATTGACACTCAGACAGGAGTCTTTTCCAAGCTTTTAATGGATATAAATGGCTGCAAATTGTGTATTTATACTGTATATTTATGTATTTTTTTATACCTAAAACTTGGACCTTCTCAGCCTTCAAATTCCAATTCCTGCTGAGAACAGCGTGACCTTCAGTGGTGTCCTGTCTGAATCAATCCACCTCTTTCTACTATCATTATGACATCACTGCTTTTACAACCGTCAATATTACAGAGAAACGCAGTAAAACAGAGACTGGAATCTCATACAGTCAAAATAAACATCATCATTAAAGCAAGAAACCCAATAAACACAATTCAACACGTCTCCTTTCACTGGAGCCACAACTGCACCTCCACATGCATCATCTCCAGCAGAAGCATCGATATCGATATTGATCATCACATCACCCCGGGGTTTTCCTGCAGTTTTGTGTAGGTTTTCTGTGCATTACGGTTTTCCTGGGGATTTAAAATAAAGCTAAATTGTGTGTTTTTTGTTCGTATTCCACAGGAAAGAAAAAGCAAACATATAAAGAGTTCATGAAACATTTTTTCACATTTTCTCAGCTTTTCTCATGATCTCCAGCTTAAAAAAAAAAAAAAAAAAAAAAAAAAAAGTCCATCTTGTAAATGGTCTTGTAAGTGTTTCTGCAACAAAATCAGTTTCTTCACCTTTGTCAGTTGTTGTGAAATAATAATAAAAAAGCTATGAATTCACCGAATATATTAGAGCTGGTGCAGTTTGCTACAGATTTGGTTTATCAGCTCTGTCTACCCAATCAAAGGATGTGAAAATGGTGACATTATTGGACACCTGCTAGATGGCCCTGGTGTTGCCAACTCGCAATCTGATTGGTTAAAGCAACTGTTTCTTTCTCATGTATTTATGCTACAGGCACTTGAACTGGACTATTGGGAATAATTTCATATTCCTGAAAGAAAAATACTAAAACGTAAGTTTCTGTTTCTGAGCTAAGGCCAGCAGAGAACGCAATGATGGTTGTGTTGAGATTTAGTTTACATTCATGCGAGACAAGTGTTTGCTTCATACCCAAGAGAGGGATGTGGTGTCTTATCATTATAGAAGGAAAAATCTGCTGACTTTTTTTATGATTCGACCAAAAATATTTGTAATAAATCCCCCCTCAAAACGTCAAACCCAAACCACAATCTGGCATCCCTGACTCAATTCAGAGAAGTGTATCTCAAATGTGTCCCAAGTGGACATGAAACGCACTACACAGTCTGCATGGACCTTTATTCCATACCCTAACTAGTGCTCCTATAAAGGGAACGAAGGGAAATTGTGCCCATATATGCACTTCCGGTTTTCCTGCGTCCACGCCCCGCCTCTTCTGGTCTACTAGAAAATTAAGTTTTTTTTATTTTTTTATTTGAATTAAATCTAGATATGAATTTTAGGTTGGAATCAGTTTTATCTGCTCTGATCCGGATGATATGTTCAGGAATGAACGAATAACACGATTATTTTCTATTCTATTCTACTATTCTCTTATTTATATAAGAATTGGTATCATGAATATTATATTTATACCAGGATCTGGATGAAAATCGCGACTAAAATCTGGCAACTTGGGAGTCTTGTTGTAATGACGAGACGTGACCACAAGATGGCAGAAGAGAGACACCTCTGTCATATTTTGGCACCTGTTCGGGTTCAGTCTGGGTTTTGAGGTATCATGTGGGAATTCCGAGATAAAGTGTAGTTATAAAATAATATGTGAATATTCTGAGATAATAAATCTGAGATTTGATATGATAAGTGAGATGATAAGTGTAGGTTTGAGATGATAATGAAAATTCTGAGATGATAAGACTAGGTTTAAGGTTACAAATGAAGAATTCTGAAATAAAAGTGTAGGTTTTAAGATAATGAGTGAGAACTCTGAGAAAATGAGTGAGAACTCTGAGATGAAGTGAGCGCGCGCTCGACGCCCCTGTCCACCTTCTACGCGCGCTGACTCCGCCCCCGCTCTCGCGCAGAACGTCCCGAGTTTCGGAAGTGAATTCGAATTCAAAACCGAGTTCACACACGCGTACACACAGATACACGCACGCGCGTCTCCGGGGACATTAGTATTTGCTCCGCCGTGTCTCATGTGTCGGATATGGATCCGGTTCGTGGTCAGTGCTGTAGGTGTGCTGCTCTTCCCAGGTGAGTCACTTCCGGCTTGTCAAACGGGCACGCGGAAAAAAAACCAGGAAACGTTTCCGTTTCGAAATGTTACTTTTAATGTCGTGGAAAAGTTCATGAACAAGGAGACGCCGCATTGCGTGACTTCTTCTGTAACTTTGATTGTTACAGAATACTAAAAGTGGAGACTCCTTACTTTGATCTTATTGATACAACTGAGCAGTTTTGGGGTTGAGGGCCTTGCTCAGGGGCCCAGGACTGGCTCTTTTGGGTGACTGGGATGTGAACTCATAACCTTCGGATCCAGAGTCCAATTCCTTCACGAGTAAACTCCCACATTCTCTTCCATAACCTCCTCATAAAAGCAGTGGTGGATGAAGAACTCAAACCCTGTAGTTCCAGTGAAGATCCAGTGTGTAAAATGAGACTCCAGTAAAAGTGTCCCTTTAAACTTTCATCTACTTGAGTAAAAGTAAGTTTTTGCCCTCAAATTATTCTTAAGTATAAAAAATACTATGATTTATTATAATGTTCCTGTTATCATTTTTATCACAAGACTCTTCACTTAATCGCCTCAGTTGATGTGAAAAGACTCGAATGTGACTCTCAGCACACTGATCTATTAGAATGATATTCATGACTCAAACACTGATTTCTATCACAATGATCGTGAGCGCAAAACTTCTTTAATTACTTCAAAAATTCGCACAAATTATCGCACGTGTGTTGTTTTGAGTTCGAGTCTGGAGTTTCTTCATCGTTTATTCCTCTCTAAATGTTCTGCTTGATGATGAACTGATGCTGAACTGTATGTCGATGATCAGTAGATACACCGAGCGCCAATCAGAACACGTGTAAAACAGAGCGTGCGCTCGATCCTGATTGGTGACTCGCTGCGTGATTAAACAGTTACGTTTTTATCCTCGTAAATAAAAAAGGAACCGCTGAACGGCACAAAAATGTAGTTGAGTAAAAAGTCAAATATTTGACTTTTGAATGTAGTGAAGTTACAGTGAAAGTGTCACCAAATAGAAACACTTCAGTACAGATACGTGAAAAATTCACTTCCTTACTGTAGACCACTGCTAATAAAGTTCTACTGTCCTCGCAGTTCCTTCCTGACCAATCAGAATCAACCATTCGCTGACACGTGGGTTGATATTTAAAACATATTTTTCTTTTGACATTAACTTTTTATTGCTTGCACCAGCTTTTACAGTACAATAGCCAATATTACAGGTTCCATTTTTTTGTTTTTGAAATATGTATGTGTAGGAAGAGAAACAAAGAAAAGAGATTCAATTCAGTTCAGTTGTATTCGTACGGCGCATTTAACAATGGACATTGTCGCAACGCAGCTTTATTGAGATGAACGGTTCATAAAATTGTAATTTATACCTTAGAGCCTATAAGTTTCTCTATAATAAGCGAAACAGAGGCGAGAGTGGGAAGGAAAAACTCCCTGAGACTTCATGAGGAAGAAACCTTAAGAGGAACCAGACATCTTGGTGGTACTGAATGGCCATTCATGACAGGTCCATCATTGCTGAGGTGGACTGTCCAGTTATTGGCACTTAAATGCAGAACTGTTCAAATTTCTAATGAATTCCCATAAATTCCCATAGTTTCCAACTTGGAATATTTCCAAAATTCCTTAAATGAAGTAGAATTTCTCATAGAAGTTTTCTGGAAATTTACTGGAGATGTTCTGCTTCATTTGCAACCCCAATCCTGAGCCATTGTAACAGAATGTTGAAATTAGAGTCCAAATCCAGTCTCAAAGTTCTTGAGTTGCTCAGTGACTTCATGGATCTTCAGGCTGCTCATGTGGAATCATCACACAGATAGATCCAGAACGAAGAAAGGGACAGGGTTCATGGTCACAGTACCCCATAATAAGGGTCGTAAGGGTCAGTATAACCTCACAGTGATATGCTAAATTACACGGGTTTCACTCAGGTACCAGATTACGGGGCGCCAGATCTTATAAAATTGTTCTATTGACTCGTTTAGACCATATTGAATTTTTCCCAGGTGTAATTTGACTGTGGAGTCCTAATTTTATTTCTAGAAGGAGAGTATCAACGTATGGGCTGTAATTAAAGTGTACACTAGCCATTGGTTTTGCGATGTGGTTAGTGGACGATGGGAAACCAACAGAATGCAGGTTCTGGTTTATATTGTGTTGCATTGAGCAATATCACGCGATCACTTTTCCAGTTTAGGACAAAATAATACAAATCTGGGACGGAGCAACATCTCGCAGACAAGTGAGACCTGTTTCTATTGTGAGGTGTTGGTGGTTTTTCTGTGAACTCGCATGATTTCCCACAAGTTCTCACTTCCCACACACACGGTACAAGTGAACAGCAATGTGTGCTCACACCTGACCTTGACTTTTTCAGCCAGAGAGAGAGGGAGAGAGAGCGAAAGAGAGATAGAGAGAGAGAAAAACCAGTGCAGTGTAAACACGAAGTAACAGGAAAAGCGTGTCAGATTGGTTGGATGTCGCAAGTTACCACAGGTTCATGTGTAACGCAGGTCGACCAATTACATTTTTTGTTCACTTTGTGCAAAAGTGAGGTCTGTTGTACACCGAGAAGAGTTTCTCTTCTTCCTCTTCTTCCTCTTTTTCCGCTTATTTCTCTTCTTCCTCTTCCTCTTCTTCCTCTTCTTTTTCTTCTTCTTATTGTTGTTGTTGTTGTCAGTGACTTGAATGTTGACGGCATTGATGTTGAACATGTGGCAGCTTGTTAAACGATCCTCATAAATCAGTCACAGAGGCGTTTTTCCCCCCAAAGACTCGTCTTTTTTCCCCGTTGTGTCTTAATGCCTTTATTTTGAAGTGGGCGGAGCTTTTCAGTGCCACGCCCAATCGAAATACAACCGATTATGCCTTCATTCACCTACAGAGTTTATCTTATGCTTAATCTTTTTTTTTATTTATTTTTTTATTAATTTGTAAATATCTTTTTGTAAATGTTTGAATATATTTGTTTACATCTACAGCAGAAGGAGAGAAATGCAAAGGGAGAGAAAACGAGGGGAAGAGAAAGAGAGAGGTAGAGGTACAAAAACCAAGAGAGAAGGAGTGAGGTAAAGAAAGAAAGACAGACAGAAGCAACGGGAATAAAGAGATGGAATGAAAAAGAGAGAGCTACACAAGAAAACAGAGATGGAAAGGAACGAGGGAGAGGCACCAATGAAAGAAAGAAAGAAAGAGTGAGAGTGAAAGGAAAAAGCCTCTGATTATGTAGATGAAGTACAGTTTTGGATGGAGACTCAGTGCTCCTGCATAAGATTTCAGATATAAATCTGGACCCTGCAGGTTGGTATGAAGTCAAACGTGTCACATTTGAGAGAAATTCAGGTTTGAAAAAACGTTGAGGTTTTGTTCAGGAGAACAGACTTCGCTCCAGTCATGAATCACTGCTTTGTTTTTTCTGTAAGGGGCGGATCACCTGCTGCGGTAACCCGAGCCACAAGCTACGCCTTTTATTCACATTCACGTGAAGTTGTAGGCTCTCACGTGACGGACTCTGAGGCAAAGACGCAACAGTTAGAAAGAGACAGGGGTGGGGTGAAGGCCATGGCGCAGTGGAGAGTTTGCCTCCTCAACCAGCCAAGTTTACACTAAAAAATGTAAACATCAAGTTCAAAACACACACACACACACACACACACACACACACACACACACACACTCTGTTACTTTCCTCACTGCAGCTCATTTCAACTTTTATATTCAAAACCAAATGAAAGTGCAAAATCATGGACATTTTGTTTGTCCTCTGTGCTGCTATTGGACATTGACATGAGGTTGATGTCATTAAAGGAGCTCCAGCCAAAAGCCACAGTCCCGGGGCGTGTCCCTGAGCCTGGCAGTGCACGCTGTGGTGACGCTCAGGGATTGTGAGCGCAGACGTGTGGAGCTCCAGATACTCGAGTCCTCAAGAACGTCTCAAAACCAGCCCGAAGTGTCACCACCAGAAAAGTAGTGCAGCTACCGATGACTTGCTGCGTCCCAATCCACCTGCGTTCACTACACACTAGATCAGTGTGCACTCTTTTTGTGAAGGAAAATATACACCTTTGAGTGTATAAAAGGTAAAAAGTCTCAGCGCCCCTGGAGCACAGAGGGTTAAGGGCCTTGCTCCGGGGCACAGCACTCAGGGTTCCTACACATTTTAGAAAAGTGTGAAAAAGAATGAAATTAGATTCTCTGAATATTGAAAAATATTTGTTTTCATACTTTTGCCCTATTCGTTTTTCTAAAAATGAAAAAATATTTATTAAAAATATTTAATTATGAATCAAATCAACCAGAACCTGAGCCACTGAGCGACCAGGCGAGATTTGTAGGTTGAGATCTTCTGAGTGATCGTCACAAAACTCCTCCTCCTGTAATACAAGGACTTTAAAATTTGATGAGAAAACTGTACATTGATCTCGTCCTAGATAGAATCCCAGTAGGTTTAAAAATGTTTTCACGGTAACGGCTTAAACCGGGGCGTGTCCGGTGGACGCTTGACATGAATCGATTACGGGGCATGTGGGAAAATGACATGGCGTATGGAAGGAGTCTCCAGTGTCGGTTTCAGCGATTTATCAGGATGCCGTTTCTTGTTACATGGAACTAAATGATTGTGACATGCTGTTTTCGGGATCAACTGGCGTGTGGTAACAGCGACTCAGAAAGGTCGTTGTTAAGACGGCCCTTGTAGGGGAGACACCCTTAAGTTTCATGTATGTGTATGTCCAGGTGTGTATCACATCTGGGCGATCGAGGTGTTCACACCCAAAGAGCTAACGGCGGTTAACGGGACGGAAGTGCGGCTCAAGTGCACCTTCACATCCAGCGAAGCGGTCTCAGAGAAAACCCTCTCCATCTCCTGGAGCTTCAAACCGCTCGGCCCTGGTCGGGAGGAACAGGTACGGAGAGAAATGTTCACATTAACGTCAGTGAAATTGTTAACCAAATACTGATTTGTGAAAAAGTAATAATAAACGCGTGGTGTGGGTTCTGTAAGGAGTTCCCTTTGCATCCAGATATGGACAGAAATGATTTGGGACGCCTGATTTTTCCAGCGAAATGTGTTGATTTGCTAGAGATAAACATCTAGTATTGTACTGTACTACTGGCTCACAGTGTTTTTTTCAATGAAATACATCTGGGAATTTTATCAAAAGAAGTTAATAAAAAATGTTGGGGTCTTTAATGAACTCTTTAATCGAAACTGAGCTCCAAACTCGGTTAAACTGCCCATTTTCCGTAGTCATTGCGTTTGCTGCTCCTTTGTACCATGATCATACTGTAGCTACTAGAGTCCGATCGGATTTTGCCGATCCTCTTAATTAGGTTGGATCGTAATTGCCGATAACTGATTAATCACACGATAGTTTTTTAATTATTTTTTAATACTGGATAAAAAAACAAACAAACATACACCATGTAAAGTAGGACTGAGCTTTATAAAAAAACTAGCACTAAATCATGAAAATGTGCTAAAGGAAATAAAAAGAATTAATATAATAAATTATAATGAATGAATTATAATAAATATAATATTGTGTTCGTAAACAGAATGTGGCTTCAGTGATTCGCCTCTAGAGGCCGCTCTCGTAATGACAGCTGCCCGAAATCTGGAAAACTATTGGTAGGGATTTTTGGTGATAGTTCCAGCAATCAACTATCAATCAGCAAAACCGATTAATCGGTTGACCTCTATTAGCTGCTAGGCTATCGGTCACTTTACAAGCTTCAGACAAAAAAACCCTCCAACAAATCATGGCACCTGGAAAAGCCGTTCCATTCTCTACACGTACTGGTCTGTATGAGCAATTGTTGAAAGTGGGCGGAGCTAAATTGTATTCATCGAATCACCTCTCCTCCCTCCATCGTTGTGTTTGTTTTTCCCCTATTTCTTGGCATACAGTTTTTCTACTATCAGGAAAAGCCTTATCCGCCTACTCAAGGTCAGTTTGAAGGTCGTGCGGCATGGTCTGGGAACATCCTGAAGAACGACGCCTCCATCACGCTGAACGACGTGCAGTTCAACTTTAACGGGACCTACACCTGCCTGGTGCGCAATCCCCCCGACGTGCACGGCTTCACCGGCGAGATCCGCCTCGAGGTGGTTCAGTCAGGTGAGACCAGAAAATCTTTCTTTTTCAAATATTATTCGACACGTTTTGCTGAAATCTCACACCATCGCTCCACCTTTTCTTCTCCATGTTTTAGTGAAGCTCTCCGAGATGGAGATCCTGGCGGCGGCGGTGGGCGGAGGCATCGCGCTGGTCCTCATCATCCTCACCATCGTCCTCTCCGTGCGCTACTTCCGAGGTCGCCAAGGAGACGCAGGCATAGAGCTGCAAGACGCGAAGCGGGCGAGCGTATGGTGAGACAGGAAGGGGGCGGTGCTTCTCCACGCCAAGCGGTGCTGTCCTCTCATCCTGGTTCCTTTCAAGAGCTTTCCATTTTGTGAGACAAAACAAACACAAAAAGCAGCTACCATGTGAATATGGGGACAATCAAACTTTTTCTGTTTTTCACTTTATAAATTTTTAAACCTTTGTTGTCTCATAAAATATCGATTTCCTGTAAAATCAATTCGTAGCTTCTGTTCTAATCTTATAGATTGAGCTGGTGGTCTGCGCTGGTTTCCAGATGTTCTAACGATTCTTTATAAACCACTTTTCCGTGAAATTATTTAATAAAACCTGATGAATCTTTCTCTGTTTAGAATTGAGTGGAAATAAGTGCATATCACCAAGAACTTCTCGATCTGTAATTTATACCATATTAAATAACAATCATCATGTTCCAAAAGTTTTGGAATGCAAATCGATTGCTGATTGGTGCCCGATTTGTTTGCTGTGGGTCCGGGTCGAACTGTTCGTCTTTTCTTTTCCATTGCATATGTTTTACTAAATTATATGGACAAAAGTATTGGGACACCTGACTTTTCCAGCCATATGTGGTTCTTCTTCAAATTGCTAGCAAATTGTTGGAGGACGTTGGATGTGGTAGAATGAAATTTTCCATTCATTTGAACCAGAAGACCCAAACCTGTTCCAGCACGACAGTGTTTCTGTGCACAAAGCCGGCTCCATGAAGATCTGGTTTACATGGTTTGGAAGTGTGTGGAAGATCTCCTGCTATAGAGCTCTAAATCTATTCAACACTTTTGGGATGAATGTAAAAAGCAACGAATCTCCACAAAATCTAGTAGAACGTTTCAAGAACAATGGAGATTATTATAACAGCAAATGGAGACTTAATATGGAATAAGATGTTCAGAAAGAAGCACCAGACTTATGTTCAGGTGTCCACAAACTTTTGTCCATACAGTGTATTTCAGAGCATGTCCTGTGATGTGTCATAACATGTTGTTATTGTTTTCGTCTGTCTGCGCACATGCTAACAAACCACCAGCGCTCAAGCGGAGTTCATGCCAATAAACATGGTGGAGAAAGTTCCAGAAAAAGAGATACTCCAAGACGATCTAGAAAAGACCAAACTACACGAAGAGGACGCGGGTAAAGAATTCGACGCTAGCTTAAAACCAGGCAGAGACGACTAAGGTCACTAACGAATGCTTGTTTCCGTATGTATCATTTAACAATCATTGTTTTGTTTTGTTTTTGTTTTCTTTTAGCAGTCGATGTATATTTTCAGTCTCATACTAACGATACTGCCTAAGAATTTATCAAACTGAACTAAACCCAGCCAGAACATGACTACAATGCGATCGAGTAAACACAAACAGGATGCTAGATGCTAATATTGAAGGCTACTTTTTGAGGTTTAACGCAAGCTAGAAGGGACAACCGACAACATGTTTGTTAAGATGCAAACGCAATGACTGATACGGTTGAAAAAAACCTTGAAAACGGTACAAAATGCAAAGACTTTAGCAGAGAAGCCTTCACTAAAATAACCCAAATCATTTCTTTGGAAAGGCTGAAAATTCAAAACCTTGCAAGTTTACACTAATATGAAACTTATAAGAAATGTTACTTATAAGTTGAATATTATACAACATTTTATTTTTTTTTGTTTTATTGAATCGCTAAAAACTGCCAACTAATCAAAGAGCTTCTTTTTTTTATATAAACATGTGTGTATCAAAAACTTTAAAACACTAGGTGTTTCCACACGTTTCACAGCCACTTTGATATAAATAAAATTAAACCTATTTATAAATAAATTGTGAACGAGGTTCGTGTTTTACACCGACTGCATTGTATCCATTTAGTTTGCCACATTTTTTTTTAATATATAAATGTTTCAAAAAATTAATGAACTAATTATTTTGTATTCAAAAATTTAAAGTAAGAAAGCATTGCTGTGTCTTTGCTGACTGTTATTCATTTTAGTGCTGTTTGTCTATTTTTTATGGATAGTTTTAAATATTATTTCACATTTTAAAAAATTGCTAAGCATTTACTTTGTAATGTTTTTTTTGTTTTTGTAATTGTTACGCATTTAGTTTGAACTGTAATGTTGTTCTTTAGTTTGTAATATTTCTATATTGACTGTGTTTTATAAAAGACTATATATATATATAAACAGATGGTTTACAGATGATTTTAAGATGAATAAATATTTGTGTGAAAATATTTGCTCTTTTTGTCCCCCTCTATCTCCAGCGATGAACGTTACATACATACGGTACGTTTTTCATACCGTAAACACACACCGATGAACATGCTCAGTCTTGCAAATCCTTGCAAATTTTTCCTGCTTTTCAAGTAGAGGACACGCCTACATGCTTCTGTCTGTCCCATAATTCCACTCTTGATTCAGGTTGAACAGCATTGAACACCTCAGTCAAAACATCTCTTGATTCTGAAAAGTTTTACAGAGAAAAATTTGGGGGTTAAGGATCAAAATTTCACCTTTTCGGATTATTGTTCTTCCTCATCTTCATCTCTTTGTAGTTGTGAAATTCAGCTGAGGGATCAGGGAGGGTCTGAAGAACATTCTGACCAAATTTGACCAAATGTTCTAGCACCATCTTCAGGTCAAACTTGAGTCTGATGTTGGGGATAGAAATGTACAGCTCCTGTGCTACAAGGGACTGTACAATGCAGTAATGTGAATGGTTTTCCAGTGTATGTTAAGAGGAAGTGACTGATTATATGAATTAAGGTGTGTGTGTGTGTGTGTGTGTGTGTGTGTGTGTGTGTGTGTGTGTGTGTGTGTGTGTGTGTGTGTTTGTGTGTGAGAGAGGAATGTGTTTCTATCATTGTGGGGACTGAATGTCACAACCAGGATTGCGATAGTTGTCATTCTCAGCATTTTTGTTCCTGAGGTTTGGGGGTTTATATTGGATTTATCAACTGCATTAGTAAATATGTTAGTGGAAGGTCCTTATATGGATAAGAAAGAGAGAGAGAGAGAGAGAGTGTGTGTGTGTGTGTGTGTGTGTGTGTGAGTGAGAGAGAGAGAGAGAGAGAGAGTGAGTGTGAGCACACACTGCAGTATATCCAGTAATGCTGAGTACTCGTCCCCTGACAGACTATTCACTGCACCAGCAGAGGACACCAAGGTGTGTGTGTGTGTGTGTGTGTGTAGGAAATGCAGCATTGACTGGAACTGATCCAGAGCAGCAGCAGCAACAACAAAAAAAAGAGAGCAGGAAGAACGAAATGCAGCCGCATTCAGCAGCTCTGAACCTCATTGCGAACGTTTCTCAACAGCCTCCTTCATCGAATACCTCATGGATCCTAACATCCCCCAGGTCACCTGCTCGGCCGTATCAGTTCTCCATCATGTCTTAAATAGCTCTTAATGTACCTTCTAAAACCTCTGCGCCCCAGACAGGAGGAGAAGTTTTACTTGAATGCGAAGTGAATATGCGAACTCATGGCTATGAGTCAGTGCTCTTATCCACCTGCAAATGAGATTACACCCATCACACAGAGGATGCAGCCGCACCTATTAACCGTGAATTCAGCTCTTTCTCTTCTAAACTGCAAGGAAAGCAAAAAAAGCAAGCCAGAAAAAACACACAGTCTGAAGATTAAAGACGAGACATAAAAAAAAAGCCCACCTGGTCATCAGATTCCCGATGCTTAGCCGTTAATGTACACCACTTTACTGCTTCCGCTGTTCAAACCATTATTTTGTCGTTAGCCCAAAGCGACTGTATTGTTATTGTGTCATGACCTAGCGTTAAGCTGACTCCTTAGTTTGCTCCTTAGAAAAGTCTCCAAACACTATAATTAATTAGCTCAGCTGGATGAATAGGACTAGAAATGCTAATCAGCTTTGACTAAAAATGCTAATGCACGCTCTTTCTTGCTAATCCGCTTAATATTTGAATGTTAATAATAGTTCAGGTAATACACTCCGAAACAGGATGTATCATAGGTTAGCTAATGGGTAGATAGTTTAGGACTAGCTGTCTAGCAATCAAAGTCATGTTTTTTCTCAGAAATTCAGTCAAGTTAGCTGCAGGGCTAGTGTTAGCAGTGGTAGGTAAAGGTAAACATTTCACAAACGTAAAAACTTTAAATAAATAATAATAAAAAAAGATGTTTATTTATTTACTTATTTATTTATTTAGTTCATATTATTTCGAAGTGTCTGCGTAAAAGTTTTATAGCAAACCTTGTAAGTAAGTTGACATTAGCCTAGCAACAATGCCTCCAAAATAGAATAACCAAAGTTTAAGGGGAACAGACATGGTTTTTCTACAGAAATGTTTTTTTTTTTTTTTGAAAAATCCTAAATGAATAGGGACGAGGCTGTGGACTTTCTAGGGCTCGGGTACGTATAGCTGTGAAAACGTGTGCATATATGAATGCTAATGATTTCTTCAACCTACTTCTTGGTCACATTGCTAAAAATACAGAAGATCCGCTTCCTGGCCCCAATGAAATGATTAATCGCATCGCGGATGAAGCGTCCGTGCTGTGTTTCAGGCTCGAGGGTCGTGTGTATGTACACACTGATGATATATTCTCTGTGTGCAGGTGTGCACCTGGGAAAAACTGAAAAACACATAAATCATATGTACAGTATGACCTACACACACACACACACACACACACACACACACACACACACACACACAAAGTCAAATCAAATCTTATGCAACTAAAATTTTTAAGCCCAATTCACAGTCCATACTGCAATACTAAATATAATATACTATTGTAAAAAATGTATATATTAGTAGTATGTATTCAGTATGTTATGATAGTATGTTAGTGTAGTGTTCATACTAAAAAGTATGTTAAAATAGTATGAATTCAGTGTACCGTAATCTGAGTTCCCTCACGAAAGTGGCCTGGTTTGTTTAATCTCCACCTCGCACTTTGAGCTCAGTGTCAATGTTTTCTTTTAAAAACATACACGACAATGCCAGGAAAATAATCTAGAGTTAGCGCTGTGTCACTGTGGCTGCTCGCTCCGGACCGGAAACACGATTTGTATTGTGCTGTAAAAAATGTTTTTGTGCGCATGCGTGAAATTGCTGCCATTTCTGTCTTTACGACAGTCTATATATCAAAATATATATCAATATGAATTCTTTTGCTGTTTATGTACAGCTTCAAGAATTTCTCTCAAAAGGAGAAAATCCTGACAATTCCGCATATCGAGTGAAAAGAATGAAGGATTAAAGGAATGAAGACATTAGTTGAAAAGTCTGAAATGATTAGAAGTTAAGTCGATCATATCTTTAGAAAACTAAATATTAAAAGTAAACACACACACACACACACACACAATTAAAATGTATTACCAAAATGGGGTCTAACAAATGTAAACTATTACATTTTTCCATTTATTTTATGTTATCAATTTAATTTGTGCCAATTTAATGATTACATTTTTAATTACTAAATGTAATCAATTAAAAATGTTTTTATTGCATTCATTTGATTTATTCTTTTTTATTTCTCTATATTTTATTTGTATATAATGTTATAAAATATTTGTTTATATATTATTAAAAACTGAGCAGGTGTTTTATTTAAAATTGTTTTAAACATGTAAACCATTGATTTTCACAAATGTTACTTATAATTTAACCTCATTAATGAAAAAAAAAGCTATTTTTTGTTTCGAATTTTTTTCTTTTAACCGTCAAAAAACTGAACCAAACCGAGGTATGTACCGAACCGTGAATTTTGTGTACCGTTAAATTGTATAACACTACTAAATAATATGCGATAATTATATCATCATAATATTTACCTTATTATTATTTACCTAATATACCTTGCCAGTACAGTATGCTACCCATACTACTATACTAAATAGTATGTAAAATGCATAGAACCCATACTACTTAATGTTCTGCTGCACAAGCTACATAAAAATATATGCCACTCACACTAATGTACTTTATAGTATGCATACTACATAAACCCTCATACCATACTGTACCAAAATGCGGGCAAATGTGTGCTGTTCATCTCAATGCCAAAATCAGCTCTCCATTCATAAAACCAGATTAAGATTTTCTAAATGATAAACAAGCAAGTAAATACCAGCTGATCTGAAATCAGCACTGCAGCTCCAGGACACTGCACTGCAGAAAGAACCGGGGTGAGTGTAACAGAATGAAGTCCAACTTCGAAAGAAAAAAAAGATGAGGGAGGGAGAGAGAGAGAGAGAGAGAGAGAGAGAGAGAGAGAGAGAGAGAGAGAGAGAGAGAGAGAGAGAGAGAGAGAATGTCAAGCAGCCAGAGGAGAGAAAAGTTGAGTCTGAGCCAGATTTTCTTCAGCAGTGAGACAGAGGCTCATGTGTTTAGTCTGCAGTAAAAAGAAAGCGCACTGCTGTTCTCCTGTCCTGGGATAGAGAGAGAGAGCGAGAGGGAAAGAGAGAGAGACAGTGTGTGTGTGTGTGTGTGTGTGTGTGTGTGTGTGTGTGTGTGTGTGTGTGTGTGTGTGTGTATTCAATGACTGATGGCGTGTGACTGCACGTGTGCTAGAACATTAGGAGCAGAAGAAAACCGATGTACATCCTGAAGACGCTTTGACTCGGAGTATTGTCCTCTGGATTTCTCTCTAGGACACAGAGTTACCTGAGCATCAGAAGAGGTAAAATACACATGTACACACACACACACACACACACACACACACACACACACACAGAAACACCTGGATCTTTCCTTATTAACTGGAACTTCTACTAGGACGTCCTTTGCATCTTGAAGATAAACCAAATGCTGAACAAAGGAAGCAGACAAAGTTCTTAGAAGATCAGCACGGTGTTCTCCAAGGCCTCCAAGCGTGGATTCGGGGAGACGGACGGAATACTGAGAAGCAGAGTATCATTGGAAAGGATTGAGAGATGGAGATACTGAGATCTAGAAGTTTCCTTCCAGAAAGGAATTCCATCTGCCTTGTCCTGATCATCATGTTCAGTAAGATTGCTGTTTTTTTCCCTCTGTTTTCCTTCATCTACATTATATAAACGGGAAAAAACTTAAGTTTGGTCATTAATGGATCTTTAAACCTTGAAAGGGTTCAGAGTAACTTGAGGTAACTCTCATCTGTGCTACTGTATTAAACATAACGCAGGATCTTATTGAATTGGTGGAGTATGATAAAGTTCAGTAGTGTATCAAGGCAGCGTATTTGACAGGCTCTACATTGTCCGTTTCTAGCCTTTTTGGCACCCAAGGCGAGATTCCTATTGCCAACCGCTACAGGCTCCGCCCTCGCACCACAATGCTCCACCCCCACAGCATAGAAATCATTCGCAACCTTCTATATAAAAGTTTAATATTAATTACACATTTAATAATCATTGCAAAATTGCCTGAATTCAAGTATGTAAACATGTACCGTATATTTAACTTCTAAACGTCAAGATAGCAAAAAAATACTACTACTACTGAGTAATAATAATATTACTATATTACTTAATATTTATAATAATGGTAATAATAATAATAATATTAATATTGGTGATGGTAGATATAAAAAGTCACCCTTTTTAGACAGAAATATCATATT
Organism: Silurus meridionalis; assembly: GCF_014805685.1. Lineage (NCBI taxonomy): Eukaryota > Metazoa > Chordata > Actinopteri > Siluriformes > Siluridae > Silurus > Silurus meridionalis. The sequence continues at coordinate 15,787,635 of NC_060908.1, read as the reverse complement.
TACAAACATCTCAGACATCTTTAAGATGAACTTCCAACATACAATCAAAAGAATCAAAAGAGTAGCTAAAGAAACTGCAAGAGTTTATTGTTGAAAGTTATTAATCAGGATATAAAGAATATCGAAGGTGTACAATCGCTGCCAAATGAGGGAACTACAGGAATGTTTGGCAGGAACTGGTCACTCTTTACATCTCACTACAGGCTTGCATATGCTTCTTCATAAGGCTTCAGTCTTGTCCAATTAAAAAATAGGATAAAGTTCTTACAACAGTAATAAATAGTACTATATAAATAAAAAAAAAATAGTATGGAATTCATACTTCAATACTAAATAAATTGTCACTGTACTACTGCACTAAATGGTGTGGAAAAACTTGACACTGCTGCCAGGCTACAGTCATTAGAAACTCAACTCAATCTATCAGACCAGTACAAAATCACACACACACACACACACACACACACACACACACACACACACACACACACACACAATCTTGTAAGTAAAATTTTTAAGCACAATAGTGCCATCCATACTGCTATACTAAAACGTATGTTAAAATAGTATGAATTCAGTGTACCTTAATCTAAGTTCCCTCACAAAAGTGGCCGAGCGCGAGTTTGTTTAGTTTCCACCTCGCACTTTGAGCTCAGTGTCAATGTTTTCTTTTGAAAACATACACGACAATGCCAGGAAAAGAAATATACTAAATAAATACTAAATAAATTGTCACTGTAGTACTGCACTAAATGGTGTATGTGTATATATATATATATATCATGAAATTCTTAAACCAGAAATAAATGAAATATTCAAAATAGTATGGAATTTCTACTATTGTATTAAATATCAGAATAGAAAAAAATTAAATTCATACCATACGAAATAATTTTTTACTAAAGGATGCAAGTAGATAGTATGGAAATTATACTGTTATGTACTAAATAGTATATAACAGTATAAAGTATATAATAGTAACTATGGAATCTATACTTCCATACTAAAAGATTTATTTACATATAAATATATCCCATGTTACAGTACTGAATAATATGTAAAAAAAAAATTAATAAATACTAATAATATGGGACTCATACTGTAGTACTAAAGAGTATATAATAGTGTGGATTTTATTTTAAAATTTTTATGGTGCTCAAATCTGCACTACTAAAAAGTATATAATAATATAATAGACTTTATACTACCATACTAATTACTATGTCACTGTAGTATGAAAGTCATAGTACAGTTATAAAAAGTATAAAAAATACCACAATAAAAATCTGGATTTCTCATAGTGCTACATAGTATGCTAATTAGTATATAGAAATGGTCCCTCAAGTTTTCCTCTCAGAACTTGGTTCTAATTAGTAATGATGGAAACTTCATTTGAAACTTGGAAACATCAAAGTTTTCTACAAATCGACCTAACTTATTTATTTAAACATTTCCTGTAATAGATCCCTGAGCATCAGATCGGGATACGCTTTATGCACCACCTGATTCCACATTTAATCCCCATTTGCTGTTGTAATAACCTCCATTCTTCTGGGAAGAAGTTCCACTAGATTATTATTATAATTTTTTTTTTACAAAGCCAAAGCTGAACATTGTAAAGGTTCGACCTACAACCAAACAACAAACTGGAAACTCAGAAACCTTCAACCTTTTTCCTTTTTTTTTGGTTTTATTCAGTGAGTTAAAGGTTTTATCATGAACCTGATAAAAGTCCCTCAGTCCCTCAGTCCCTCAATAGGAGATGAGGATCAGTGATCTGAGCCAATGCAGCATTGCCTACAAACACACACACACACACACACACACACACACACACACACACACAAGCTGACAACGGCTGTAAATGTGCAGCGTGTGAGATATTTATACATATCATTCATCTCCAGGAGAGAATAATAATGTGTGGAACGTTAGAAGGTATCAGAGGAATAAAACACTCCAAATGATTAGACTTCATTATATCGCTATTTAAACTGAACTTATCTCTGTAGACCAGTTTACTGCCACACCTCAAATTCCCAGTCAGATGTAAAACCATTAGCCTGTAGTCTCAGCTTAAGTGTATTGTGTGTGTAAGCTTGTAGCGCAGTCCTGCGAGGCCACACCCACTTTTAATCAATACTCATACTGCTCCATTTCCGCTGGCTGAGATCACAACGTTTCAGCGAATTCAACACCGAACTGTGGAAACGCTGGGCTGGAGCCCGACTCCCTGCACCCTGTTGTACAAAACACAAGATAACATTTGGAAAAGTTGGACAATTTCCATGTCGCAGTCACATGCAGTCGTGTGCAGTGTGCATTTTAAAGCCTCCTCAGATAAAAGTAGAAGAATATAATCGCTGTTAGGACCTTTGGCACTTTGGTGAGGCAGGTATTATTGGCAGACGCCCTGATCCAGAGCGACTCTCAGTTATATCTCAGGTATATAGTTGAGCTGTTGAGGCCCCAGCAGTGTTCAGATTCAAACCCGTGACCTTCTGATCAGAAATCCATCATATTCACGTCGCTACCACAGTTTGCTCCCCACCTATCTAGGATCAGGAGGAAGTACAGGAAGCGAAAACAAGATTAATCTGGACCAGCAGCTTCAGAACATGGATATAAATAGATACCAGTCGCGCGATCAACACAGGAAATTCAGTCGTCATGGATATCGATCAGTGCTGTCCTCAGAACGTTCTGAATTGTTCTAAGGACATTTGTTTGGTAGACTCCTGTAAACCGGTATCCCTTTTGGGATGATCAGCAAGCACATAGTAGCTTTTTCACACTTGTACTTCTAGGTACAGTTTTTAAAAGGATCTCAGCAGGTAGGTTGTTCCATATTTCTTGGAGAACAACCCACTAATCTTTGTATGTAGGCCCCTTGAATCCTTCTGTCTATGAGACCATTACTATTACTTCTTGTTCTTCTCTATGCTGAAGATAGTTATGAATGACATTGTGTCAGAAAATGCGGGTGACTATGTGGGTGAATGGGAGGGAAGGACCCAAATGCAGGATGCACACAGAGAAAACAGGCTTTAATTAAAAGTCAACTGAGCAATGGGGCACAGGCAAACAATAAAACAAGCCGAAGAGGTAATGGGGCAAAGGCAAAAACAAAGTCCAATAAACAGTCCAGGGTCAAAACACAGGCAACAATCCAAAAACCGGGACATTCTCATAAAGTTTCTAAAGTTTTAATGTTGTTGTTGTTGTTATAGTGAGTCAGTAGCTGGTAGCTTAGCTCGCTAATTTGTGGACGTAAATGCTTTAAAGCTAAATTTAACAAAGAACCCTCCATTTGAGAGCAAATGCAGTTCTGCTCTTTCACATTAGTCAGTTCTCAAAACCAACCCAGCCGCAACGTACTATAAATACACATTGCAAATATCGATAGAAACCTTCCTGACCCCGTGTATTGGACTACAGTGTCTCCACAACGTCTCTGTCTCCAGAAATTTCTCCCTGTAATAAGGACGTCTCTCAGGATTCTCTCACTCGAAAATCGCAGAGACTTTAAAGCTAACACTATTCTGTGGTTGCTAAGCGATTGATCCTCAAACATTAGGTTATATTTTGTGGTTGTGGGTGTTGGGGGGATCTGGGGGTGGAGTCCGGGTCTCATATTGGATATTTTTTTCCCAGCAGGAACATATTTGCATTTTATCAGCATTTTTTCAACGTTCAGAAATATTAATGTGTTGTGGACAGAGCAAGAAGTAATTGATGTCCGGGTTGAGACCCGGTGAAGGTTCACGCCATCGTTGCAGAGCGAGGGAGATAGAGAGAGCAAGGACAAATGAGAGAGGAAGAGAAAGCTGAGAGAGAGAGAGAGCAAGGGCAAAAGAGAGAGAGAGAAAGAGAGAGAGAGAAAAAGAGAGAGAGAGAGAGTGCAGAGCTGTTTTTGTGAATGAGATTTTGCAGCATCATTGCTGCAAGAGAAAAGGAGGGAGTGAAAAGCAAGGAAAGAGGACAGAGGAGAAAGAGAGAGAGAACGAGAAAGAGGTACTTCATGGCTAAGTACCTGTACTGTTCAATGACAAAGTTATTTCTATCTATCTATCTATCTATCTATCTATCTATCTATCTATCTATCTATCTATCTATCTATCTGTCTGTCTGTCTGTCTGTCTGTCTGTCTGTCTGTCTGTCTGTCTGTCTGTCTGTTCGTCATTCAATCGATCCATATTCTCTTTCTTTCTTCTTTTATTTGTTCTTTAATTGTTTTATATCTATGTATCAATCTATGTATCTGTGTCTGTCTGTCTGTCTGTCTGTCTGTCTGTCTGTCTGTCTGTCTGTCTGTCTGCATCAGTGCTACCCTCCGATTATTATAAGCATTTACAAACCCCCAGGAGCCTGCAATAGTGATGATGCTCCTCAGAGTTCTTGTAGAACATGCTACCTGATCCTCTCTCCTGTTTCCACTCTGTAAGGTGTGTACTGGACAGCAGAGGCTCTGGAGATGAACACCGGTAAGGTCCCATTTTTGGAGGCGGTGAACGGGAGCGACGTTCTGCTGCCCTGCACCTACATCAGCTGCATCGGCATCGACAGGCTTTACTTCAAATGGGAGTATAACGACAACGGCACCATGGTGAAGGTGAGGCATTTGGGAACACCACATCTGTGGGCATCATAATGCATGATACATAGGGGGTGGGGCGGGGGATTTGTTTACGTCCCGTTCCACATTTAGTCCATTGTATTGTATGGTCCACTCTTCTGGGAAGATATTCCAGTAGATTTTTGTGGCGATTCATTTAGCCACAAGTGTGTTAGTAAAGTAATGATGGAGGTGAGGTGAGGAGAGGAGAGGAGAGGAGAGGAGAGGAGAGGAGAGGAGAGGAGAGGAGAGGAGAGGAGAGAAGAGGAGGCCTGAAAAATTCATCCCAAAGGTGTTCAATAGAGCGTTTAGAGCTCTGTAGCAGAAGCTTTTTCACACACTTCCAAATTATGAAAAGCAGATCCTCATGGAGATGGTTTTATGCACAGGGGCATTGTCATTGAAACAGGTCTCCTTGTTCAAATAAAGGAAAAATTTGGGAGGTAACAGTTTGGGGAAGAACCTCACATTGGCTGGATATAATACTTCAGTCCATATCGTGTACATGTTCACAAGATCCCTTCGGCCCCTGGTCCAGAATTTGAATTTGAATGGTCCAGGTTTTGAGTTCATGGTTTTAGGATTGAATCTAATAAGTAAATGTGTCCGTTCACCAGTCACGTGACTCCACTTGTGTCACCTGACCAGGTGATGGACTCTGTGGTCCCGACGGATCATGCTGAGCCGGTAAACAAGCAAATCTACAGAGAACGTGTGGAATTCATGGGAAACAGTAAGACGAACAATGTGTCCATTATGATCTGGAACGTGACCTTTGAGGACGCTGGTCAGTACACATGCTTTGGAAAGAACCCGAAAGAGATGGGCAAGAACCACAGCGCCATCTTCACACTCTCCGTAGTCGAGGAACGTGAGTGTTACTCTGGGTTATTCACTCATGCTGCTGGAATTTACTGCTAAGGAAGTTGGGATTGAAAGTATTTTAAGCAACGTTTATCACAGTTCAACATGTTTCACCTGCTAAAATGTACATATTTCTCTCGATTGAGCTCGAAGTGTCTGTTCATGTTCAACTTTCTATCAAATCAGATTTCTGAGAAACATGTTTCATGAAGGGGTTAAAAATATGATGTATTTTTTCTCAGTAAATGAAATAAAGCAGCAGGAGTCATTCATTTCTTTTCTCATCCTTTAACCAGTACGAGTGGTGGATAACACTCTGACCAAGATCATCGTGTCGTGTATAGGAGGCTGCATAGCCCTGCTGGTGATCTTCATGTTGCTGAAGAACTTGACGCTCTTCGTCCTTGCCAAGCTCGAGGAGAAAAAGTAGGAGCCGTTTGAATAATTTGTTGTTTATCGATTGTTGATGAAAAGACATTTCACAAAAACTTATATTTTAGACTAAAACGGCGCTTTCAAATGTATCTGGATTAGAGAAGATGTATGTCTAGATCAACCTCCATTTTAGAGTGACTCCCATTTTCGATTGATCGGCTAAAGAAGGTGGAGCCGTCCCTCCAGAGCTGGTCGACCAATGATGACGCTTAGACCCACCCCCTAATTTATACCAACCTTTAACTGTGGCAACGTTTAAAATAGTAAACATCGATTAGTGATGACAAGATCGGATCATTTTAGTGACTTGGTTCTTCGAATCTTGTTCATCAAAATGAACGAATCTTTTTTCATTTGATTCATTTATTTTATACTGTTCCTTTGATCAGAAATAAAATAAAGTGTAAAATGTTCAATAAGCAGATCACCGACACGTCTACATACACCAATTAACTATAGTTCCAATCATTTATATGTATATATATATATATATATATATATATATATATATATATATATATATATATGTATTTATATAAGAGAATAGTGACTATGGGATTCACGTGTCAAAAGAACCAACAAGAATCTAAATTTTGCAATGCTTTGCTCATGTGCCTCCACAATAACGAATCACTCTTTGAGTTGACTCGTTTTTCTGAGTCACATTAAAGACTCGTTCAAAATGAACGAATTGTTCACCCATCACACGTGCAGAATGTGAAAATGGGAGCAAAGGGAACATTCAAACCTTCAAAATTCCCACAATGCACCAATGGTGACTGTTTCCCTACCAAGAAATAACGTCATATTTCCTGAAGCCTTTCACCTCGACGTGTCATCGTCTTTGTGGCTTTCTAATGATTATTGAATAAACGGTTTGTTTGAGTCGACATGAAGCACCAGATCAGGATCATGTGTGATTGAGGTTTGGATGCTCTTGTGCATTGTGGGATTTGCTTAGGGACAGATTTATTCCAGTGCACGTGAGATGGCTTTTAAAATAGCAGACTTCCTGATGAGTGCCCTGGGGAAGTGGATGAGATGTTCGAATTCTGATCAGAAGGATATGAGTTCAAACCCACCATGCTGCCACTCCTGGGCTCGAACTGATCAACTGCTCATTTGTGTAATTTTAAGTTATTTTGGATAAGGGGCGTCTGCTTAATTGATTGAGACGCAGACTGAGTCTAACAGTGTCCTAAAGTCCATCAGAAAGCCTGCGTGATGCTGTTGTGTGTGGCTTAAAGGTGGGATTTAACAGTAAACTGGTCGTAATTCCTGGACCCCCCTGTGATTCTGTGGTTTACTTTCTCTCTCGCTTTACTGCAGAACACAACCTACAGTATTCGTGTCAAAGTGCAGAAAACACACCGAGATGCTCGTGTACTTACGCCTGTACTGCTGAGTCAGCAGAAAAAAGAAACAGATGCAGTCCTGATGTTCTAAATAAAGCAAAATCTCCGTAACGGCGCACAGACACAGTGACACCGTGTCCTCAAAATGGCCGCCGTTATACAGTGTGACATCACAGGGCTATTTGGGGGGAAGGAGGAAAAAATAACCCGGTTTAACTCAGTATAACCCACCTCTCCCTCTCTCCCTCTCTTTCTCTCTTTTCTCTGTCTGACTTTACTCTCTCTCATATCCCACTGTCCCTCTCTCATATCCATCTCTCTCTCTCTCTCTCTCTCTCTCTCTCTCTCTCTCTCTCTCTCATGTCTTTATTATCCCCCTCTCTGTCTCTCTTTCTCTCATCTCACTCTCTTATCTTATCTCTATCATCCCCTCTCTCTCACTCTCTCTCTCTCTCTCTCGCTCTTATCTCTCTAATATTCCTCTCTTCCACTCTCTCACTCTCATCTCTCTATTACCCCTTTCTCTGTCTCTCTTTATCTCATCGCACTCTCTCTCCTCCACTTATCTTTCTCATACCCCCCCTCTCTCCCTCTCTCCTCTCTCTCTCTCTCTCTCTCTCTCTCTCTCTGGTCTGCAGTAAGGAGTGCCTCGTCTCCTCAGGGATTGATAATACGGAGAACGGACTGTCCGGCACCAAAGCGACTCCCAAACCTACACCGAAGAAACCTTGAGAGTGACACACACACACACACACACACACACACACACACACACACACACACACATTTCTATATCTGAATGCAATGTACAGCGTAACTCAGCAGTTGGAACTGCATGAAGCTATTTTGAGTTTCAGAAGTATTTAATCCTTCATTAATATTTCTAATAATTTGTCGATTTACTTTTTTGCTCAGATTAAAACAAGGTGCCTGTAGACGCTTTTGTCGCCACCTATGGGTGGGGAGGACTGCACTAATGCAATACACATGTGCACACACCACACGAAAAAAGAAGTAATGTGATGCAATTAAAACAGAATGCAAACCAAAAAACCCCCTTTAGATACGTGTAGATGCTGCTAGCGGATCACTTGAAAATGCCTAGAATATAGTTTTTATTTTGAGAGCATGGCGACAGCCGAACATTCACTCACCTTAGCGCTATACAATTTAAATACACGATATACTGTATAACAAAGTTACTATAGCAGTAGCGGAGATTAAGTAGTCAATTTTTCTATGAAATAATAACAAAATCAAAAGGTATTAAACTTAGACAGGCTGTATTGTAATACAAACTCATGCTTTAAATACTAAAATAGAAAACTAACGATCCTAACTTAGCAAAACAGAAATGAATGCAATAAGCCAATTTCAATCAGCATGAGCTCATATAGAATATAGAAATATATAGAAGTATATGGGTTTGGCCCGTGTTATGCATCCACACATCATGCGTAGTAGTTTATACTAAATACTGAATTTTATTTCTATTGTTCAATTTTGTTGTTGGGCAAAACTCCAGATGTTTTACCACTGGAAAAGGAACTGAATATAGAAAGTGAATCTAGGAACCTTTTAACTCAAGTGTGATACAATGTAGGTTCAGTACATGGATTTCAAAATATACACCTTATTTTCTGTTTTTATCTTCTGATTTTAATGCTTTAAGGTCAACACAGCAATGATCCTGATATCATATCGATACTTTGAATACCAGTATTGATACTTACTTTCAAATATCAATCTGACCTGGAACTACTCCTTCTCCCACCGTCAACATGTCCCTCAGCCATGTATCCTGGAATCACTGAGCCATCATTTTCTGAGAGGAATTCTTGTTTCCAAAAGCAGGAGAGTCGATCAGTCAAAGAAGAAACAGAAACAGACTCAAGGCAACAAGAGAAGAAATGTAGTTTGTTTATTTAATACTATTTCCAGTACTTTTGATAGTAAAGTGCCTGTAAAACTTCAGTTTATTAGAGAGACACTATTAACATTTATTTTAACCAAACAAATCTAGAACTATCCAGTTGTTCCACTTTATTTTCAATGAAAAAAACGCACTCTCAGCATCGGACATGTTCGTGCCTAAGAAAATTCAGCTGAAATACTTTGCTATGCCTCTTGGAAAACTTCATGTTGTTCATTAGTGGGAGATTTTTTCTTGTGATGCAGTTCATCCCAGAGCAGGTCGTTCTATGATAGATATCACGCCAGACCACTGTTTGCTCTCTATATGACGCTTTACAAAACTCGGACTGTTTCATTGCCTAGTTTGGTCTAATGTTTCTCTCAAAAACCATGAAGACTAATTGTTTCCACCCTTTTGACAAAAATTGTATTGGCTGTACCTACTTGGTAATGTCAAAAGTACAAGTGCAACAACTGAGCAATACTTTAAAGTTTGTACACTTTGTGTCTCTCGTGAGTATATTTGACAAGAGTATTGGAGGTTGTAGTGGGAAGTGTAGTTCATGGCAGCCATGTTTGATATTGCGGTCGGCGGTGGCTTTCTGGGAAATGGAGTTGTTTTGTCCTCACTGTTTTCTTGATCTTGATATTTTTTTCCACCATTGGGGTGAAAGACTTAAACCAGGGCTCTTCAACCTTTTATAACTGAACAATACAATTTTTAAACATTTTTTGAACGGTTATCATTAATTGACATAAAAATTGCCAAATGATCTCTCTCTCCATAGCGACTGCAAAGAACAACTGTTTTACGAAGGCTGATTTGTATTTTTCTCACCATTTCTTGGTCAATTCTTACCTCCTAATTTAAAACAACGTTTCAAGGGATGCGAGTTTAACATTCATTAATAACAAGCTCTTAAAAAAGCGTACAATAAATGATAGTTTAATATCTATTATTGACAATTTCCCCAAAACATTCTTCTGAGATCAGATTCTATTACGTCATGTCTTTTAACTCTTTTTTTGACCATAGTGTAAAACCAGACGGTCTCAAATGCCGGGTTGTGACCCAGAATCAGGCAGTGGAAGAGTTGCTACTGGGTCGTAAATTGGCGTTTGGGGACCTCTGGGTGAAAAAATTCATTATAAAACATGTCAGAATACAGTAGAATCCGTTCTCATAGTTATGCAGAAGAACTCCGATTACAGTTCAGGTTCTGTGTACATACACTTTATATTAAATTAATTTATTACAGCAAAAAAAACACCTTGTGATTAATTTCAGTTTCGAACCTCGCTCATGACGCCTGATGCACTTTTTCCTCGTTTTATTTACACTAAGTGATTCTAGCTCAGTTTGTAGTATATAGTAAGCACTGTATTAAAAGAAAATCCAACCAAAAGAAGGAGAGGATTCCTGTTACTGTGATCCTTCAGCAATAAACTAAAAATCGTACTGTAGCTATGAACCAAACGATCGAAAGTTGGATTCGGTGATGAATGAGTGAATGAATGCAGGGGGAGGGGGGGATCTATATAGTGTGCCAATAATTATTGCAAATCTTAAAATATGTGAATGTGAGACCTTTTATTCGGCAGATATAACAAGGGGACAAACAACTGCAAAGTCGGATCAGAGGTCGAAACTAACCGACGGTGTATAGTAACGTCATTACAAAATGCAATTATTTGGTTATTCATTTATTTATTTGACCATCTTTCAAGACAATATATATATTTTTTTTTTTAAAGTTTATGCTGATGACATCATTTGAAAAAATGTTTTCATTTGTGCACGATGCCGTGTCAGTGACTGGATGCAGTAAATTAAGAAGTAAAAACAATTTTTTTTTTAATGCCTGGTTATTTTTATTAAAAAAAGAAAAAATTATAATAATTCTGGGTACAGATGACATTGAGAATTGACATTGTAAATTATTTTCAATAAATAGATATACAAATGAACAATAAAACTAACAAAAATGAAAACAGTGGCTAAAATCCAACAATTTATTTATTTATTTATTTATTTATTTGCTTTTCCCTTGAATCCCAGTTAACAATCCCCCCGAGAAAATCCATGTACACTCAATTCCTTTCAATCTCTTTATTGAAATATTAATTCCTGATCATTTCCCCGAGTAACAGAGCTAAAACACAAGCCATGGTACAACCTTTGTGTCTGTATTGTAAACACTACAAAAATCTGAACACTCAAAATATTAAATTAAAATAAAGTGCCTGAAATGCCCAACGTTTCCGCTCATATGTAGAGAAATAATTTGCAGACAGTGAATGCGTGGCCCGATAGACATGACCACACAATTCTATAACGTCTACTCCCACTGACACATCTCCACAGCAGCAAACCGTCAGGGATATTTCTGCAATGGGACAAAAAAAATGTGGTGATGTTTCATTTATTTCAGTTCTAATTTAAGACTATTTTCATATTCACATCGTCTCAAAACAGTCTGATGCTGCAAATAAGTTACAGCTTCAGAGGCTGTTCTGACACTGGAGAGTCCTTCTGTTTAAATTATAGAGAAAAAAAAATAGCAAAAACGTTGTGGTATCAGCATTACACACGTCACCAATCAAAATTGAATCAACAGCCCCAACCCCCACGACCAATCAGAATCAAGGATTTTTAAATATTCAGACGTTCAAATGATGCAAACTGCACACAGATTCTAAATCAGCAAAAAACAGCCTCGACTTTATAATCAAAACACACACACTCACAGCAAACCCACGCTACACACACAAACACACAAAAACCTGCACTCACACACAAAAATACATATACAGTACTTACTCTCAGACTCACACACACACACACACTTTTATTCAGACATACAATACACATTCCCACACACTCACAACCATGATGCTGTAGATCCAGTTCAGTAGCTGTCGGACGTCGGTATAAACTCCAGGAAGGCCTTTCCGAGCACAGCCACCTCCCCAACTTACCACACCCACCAAATGCCACCGGGACGACAAGAACACCAGCGGTCCCCCGCTGTCCCCCTACACACACACAAACAAATAATTGCTTTAGAATGTTTTTCTAGGTCTACTGGAGAGTACGGGCAACAAAACAACAACAGACCGATCGAGAGCAGGAATAAACCACTCAACGTCGTGCAGTTCCAGTAAAATAATCAACGATGTAGTGGTGGTCACCTGACAGGAATCGACTCCGCCTTTCAGGAAGCCGGCGCACAGCATCCTGGGAGTGACGGCGGAACCATAGATGGATGCATTGGAACACGTGGACCTGTCAATCAGAGGAACCGTGGCTTTCTGAAGGACGTTGGACAGCTGGCCTGAGAGCGTGGCGGAGGACGGGGTCAGAGAATCTGTCAGTGATCACTTTATTTAGCTCCACCCACTTACCGTTCTCATGGACAACGCCCCACCCAGTCACAACGAGCTCGTCTCCTGCCGTGATTGACAGCTGGTATGGGGGAAGGCAGACTGGATGGATGGAGGCTGCAAAAATAAAGCTTAATTATCATCTCTACCCTGGCCCCGCCTAGTTCATAAATGGAGACACAGTGAAGATGAGCCCATAGTCAACTATTTATCAAGATTTAGCAACCATGCTACAAAGAGACAAATGATTTGACGGAAGCCACACCTCCAGGAAGAACATCGGAGGCGAGGCGGACCATGGCGATGTCATAGTCATGTGTGACGGAGTTGTAGGCATTGTTAAGGACGATGTTTTCCACGGACACCCCCCCAGAGGTTGTTATATAGGTTTGGCCCAGAAGTACACTCCACTGGCTCAGTTCTTTAATTCTTCTGAGAGAGAAAAAGAATAAAATGCACAGATGTTAAATTGTCGCAGGGAACATTTATTGGTAATATGCGGGTTGCTATGGAGTTTCTAGATATTAACTTTATGGGTTTAAAGAATAGGGATTCACAGTAGGTTGAACATGTGAGGAAATCAATATGATCGAGATACAAATACAAATATGGCTTTGGTTTACTGATCGGAAGGTTCATGCCCCTGATATCACCAAGCCACCACTATTGGGACCTCAAAGCAAGGCCCCTAACCCTTAGTGCTTCATGGGCGCTGTATCATGGCTGACCATGGGCTCTGACCCCAGCTTCCTTAAGTCAATGGGATATGTGAAGAAAGAATTTCACTGTACTGGGATGTACATATGACAAGTATAAAGCAACTTTCTGTCCTGGGGTGTTTTATGCAGGCAAAAGTGAAGTCATGAGGCAAAAACAATTACTTCATTCCTTCATCCTTAGTAACTTCCTTGGCAGGTTCAAACTGATTACATTCAGTCAAATCACAGGTAGACCTGCCAGTTTAGTTTCTGTTTTCGTAACCCTAGTGTTTTCAGGGATCCTATTTGGAGTTTAAATCTGACTACAGATGCACACGTTTGGAGCACTAAGCTCGTATACACACCCAGTGAAGCAATGAGCGGCGCTGATGACCCATCGCTTCGAGATTAGCGATCCTCCACACACGTGTTGCGTGTCCCAGCGGAGACTAACCTGCCACGGCCACGACTCGATCGTTGTATCCGTACCGCCGACGATCCGATCTTCACCAACCACCTCACCACAGTCTACACGTACCAAACAAAAACAATGCGGCCTTGCTCAAAGTCTTCAGAGAAATTCAAAGCTATTTCCAGGGGGTTCAGGTCCAACACCAAGCTTGGACTTTAAACCCAACACACACTTACCAGAGCAAGACAGCGATATGACTGAACCTGAGGCGCACTGATCTCTGAAGGAACACCATGTTAAAAAGTGAGTTTGAATACTAGACCATTTCACGCAGAGACTTAGAGCAGCATGTGGAATTTTCTTTACCTCACACCGAGTACATCCTGGATGCTTGCGCTTGCTTCTTGGCCTTCGTTACTGACGCCACTAAAGGAAGTCCGCAGGTCAGGATGGAGACTCCGCACAGGTATTTGGATACTCCGAGGGCTCCTACAACGAAACAATCCTGAACCAGAAAGTTCTGAAATAACTTGAACAAACCCAAAGTGGCATTGCCTGAAATGAAGTCGTTGGTTATTATCTTCTCCAAGAGTGATACAAGACCTGCAGGAGGAGCAAATAGAGGCTCAATGCACCACCCCAACCCAACCCCTATTACAAGCAAGGAATCATTACAAGTTTTTAACTACTCTGTAAAAATTCAAATTCCACAGCGAGGATAAATCAGCTAAGGTTCACCGATCACTCGTTTAGCTCTTTTCAGGCTTCTTTAGTACCTCGATTTGGAAACCTTGGCGATCTCAGATCTGCATACGCAATACATGTATGTACAACTTTTTCCCACCAATTCATGGTTGCATTCTACAATCATCAGTAACAGCAGTGGACAGTAACAAAGTAAATGCAATTTGTGACTGTACTTAAGTAGCTTTTTCACGTATCGGTACTTTACTAAAGTATTTATATTTGGAAAAACTTTTACGTTCACTGCACATTTCATGGTCAAATATTTTACTTTATACTTTACATTTACAGTCGTTCCTTTTTATTTATGAGCATCAAAACGTAACTGGTCAATCAGGTCACCAATCTGTTTTAAACTCGTGCTGATTGGCGCTTGGTGAATCTACTGATCACTGACATTCAGTTCAACATCAAGCAGAACATTTAGAGAGGAATAAATTATGAAGAAACTCCAGACTCGAACTCACCACAACACATGTGACCTCGTTTGTGTGATAGAAATCAATCAGTGTGTGAGTCATTAATATCATTCTATTAATAGATCAGTGTGCTGAGAGTCACATTCGAGTCTTTTCACATAAACCGAGTTGATTAAGTGAAGAGTCTTGTGATAAAAATGATCATTCATCCACCACTGGTCAGTAAAGTGTGTGTTTTTGTATCTGTAATTGGGGGGTGTCTCTCTCTCTCTCTCTCTCTCTCTCTCTCTCTCTCTCACACACACACACACACACACACACACACACAGTGTGTGTATTTGTATTACACAAGTGTGCATGGGTTTGTTTGGGTACTTACTGGGTGTATCCCAGGTCCTGGCAGGCTAATCGAGTGAGTTGGGTTCTCCAGTTGTCTGCACATACAGTGCTCCATGTGTTGTCCTTAACCAAAACCTGCAAAACCAAACTCTCACCCATCAATCTCACTACACACACACACACACACACACACACACACACACACACACGTATGACAATGTCCATGTACACACACATATTCGGATACACTGGGTGGTCAGGTGGGTTGTGAGTGTGTACCGGGGTATGTGGTGTTGGTCCTCAGGCTGGACACACAGTTGAGCTCGTCCTCTCCTGCATCACAGTCGAACTTTCTATCACACAACTTTCTGATGGGAACAAACACCATCGACTCAGTGCAGAAGTAGAATTTCGAGTTTATGTGCCTGATGACTGAGAGAAAGAGAAATTTTAGTTGGAAATTCTATATAAACTTTTACTTTACATTATATATCAGTTGCTCTTCTTACTGTAATGCAGTGCCAGTGCCAGGGTTATTAATATCAGCAGAACACAGCAGAAGATCATCAGAGCAAACCTCAGCCTCTTCTTCCTCTCCGTCTGCAACTTTGATAACCTCCTCGACATGGCCAGACTGTGTGTGTGTGTGTGTGTGTAGATCTGAAACACAGTAATGCTTGTAAGTGTGTGTATATTACAAGTACGTCGATCTGCAACACTTACCTTGTTGTCTTTGTGTGTGTGTATCACAAGTGTGTAGCTCTCCTACATTCAACTTGTCTTACTGTGTATAGGTGTGTGTGAGTGTGTATGACAAGTGTGTAGATCTCCAACACTCACCTTGTTGTCTAATCGTCTATAGTTGTGTGTTTGTTTGTTTTGTGTGTGTGTGGGGTGGCTAGACCATGTGCACTAGAGCATATCCTCCTGACAGACAGCCTTGACCAATGAGAATGCCCAGATCACATGACATCACCCATGACATCACGTGTCCATCAGGTGTCCTTAATAATAATCCCTTGAAGACCTGAAGCTGCTTCTGATGTTTAATTAGAGATGAGTCTCGGTTCAGGAAGGTCTGTGTTTCTTCTAAATTTCATTAACCTTCATTCGGGTCCCACCTCATTTAACTGGGTGAGGTTGTAGCTTAGTGGTTAAGGCTTTAGCCATTAGATCTGATGGTCATGAGATCAAATACCAGCCACACCAAACTTCCAATTCTGGGCCCCTGAGCATGGCCCTTAAATCATTCTGCTACTTAGTTATTTGATTGAGATAAATGTAAGCTGCTATGGAATAGAATTTAGATTTTAACTGAGAAATGTGAACGAGAAGGATTTTATAGAAACGGTACCGTGTCAGAATGACTGCGTTCTTGTGAACAAAAACGGCAAACAAATACAAAACAAACAATAATAATAAAGCCATGATGCAGTGCATGTCTCAACTCGTCCAGCAGGTGGCAGAATCTACAGAAACTGAAATTCTGGTTGTTTGTATAACATTAGTGAAGGATTTTGTATCATAAGGTTTCTTTACGTTCCGATTACATCGAGCAGAACATTTAGAGAGGAATAAATGATGAAGAAACTCCAGACTCGAACTCGCCACAACACACGTGACCTCATTTGTGTGATAGAAATCAATCAGTGTGTGAGTCATTAATATCATTCGATTAATAGATGATACTATAGAATTCTGATTTGGTACAGAGGAAGAAGTAATAGTTTCCTGTTCACGTTAGGTAAATTCATCTTAACTATTAGGGAAAAAATTCCAGGTAGGATCGATCCTCTCCATACAGCAAGATCGTTTTCCGATATATGATGAAGTGTTGTCAGGAAGGATTTCACGTTCCTTTCCTCTCCTTACCCTCACTTCAATTCACTTTACTTCCTCACTGACTTGGTTCCTCGCTCTAGATAAGAAGAGATAAAAGACAGTAAATATGACCCTGGTGTTCACACTCTCACGGTTTTTCGATAAACAGAAACTGCTCAGGAACATAGGAATAACTTGTCCAATGAGGCTGAGCAGAGAAAGCGTCAGCAGCCCCTATATGTTTGACCTTTAGAACAAAACCGGTCTGGCCTCAGAGTCAACTCCATGCCCCATGTATTGTTAAGTAATATCTCAGATCCTCTAGCACAGCTCAACTGGTCCCACCTTTTCTCGGGGGAAGATGGAGGTATACATCCCCTCAGTGGTGGGCAGTGCATTTGGTACCTGGGCCTCCAGTGGGGACGTACCTGACTTAATCCACCTCTTAATGCACCACTATCACGTCGCGATTATAGAAACCATCAATACAATACAAAAACGCAATATAACAACATGTGGCATTACAGAAAGAGAAACATTTTACATATGTAGGGTGAAAACCATTTTACTAAGGCAAGACACCCAGTTATTATTTTGTCTAACAACATGAAAAAAACATAAAAAAAGAGGCTGGTCATATGCACTGGTCTGGAAGTGGTGAACAAACCCTTTCCCAGGCTGAGACACGCTAGCTAGCTTCGGGGTTTGGCCGACCTCCTCACGATGTCTAGCTTTTCTGGAAAATGGATTTTTAAGTATGTCCGAGACCAGATCAATTTCTCTTCCTCTGTAGGCATAAAAAAGTCTGATTTAGATGTTTTATTGTGCAGATCGCTACAGACATGTTTTGCCAGGCTACTACAATTTCCATCTGACCAACCAATCAGAGGACAGAAAAATGCTGACGCTATTCTGGGCTGGCTAGCTGCCCTGTGAGGCAAATTTTAAATCTAATTGGTTAGAGAAACAGACTAATTTCTTATAGAGACTGAGGTAAAAAGTCCAGCAGTACTGACTCTGAAGGCTCTGAGCAGATTAGATTGACATGGCAGCACATAGAGACTGAAATCTGATTGGACAAAAAAAATCTAACATCCACATACACGTACTGGAAGCAGTGCAGCCGAGAGAAACGATATAAAATGAAGAGAATAAACTGTTGGGAGTAAATTAATACAATTTTATGAAAGAAATATTAGAATTTGGGTTGTAAATGTAGGTCAGTGCTTCTGATAGTGTTTAGAGAAGGCTTTGCCGACCCTGACCGCCCACCACTGCATCCCCTAGATGAGTGACAGCCTACCTCCTGAAACACTCAAACTCTTGCCTGTTTATGTCTTTAATAAAATAAAATCAAATAAATAAAAGTATGCTATAATTCCTGTCAACACAGTTTTAGGCTGATGGTATCATCATTTTGCAACCTAGTAAACCAGTGTTGATTAATAGATTGATTAACTTTTGTACATCGGTCTGGAAAAGAGCGTCTGCTAAATGCTGGAAATGTATCTGTATTTGATTTACATAGTAATTTCCTTTTATGGCAGAACATCAACACCCCTCCCCCGCCAATCTAAGTCATAGATAGATATCATCGTGTCGCATAATCAACTGAACTCTGAATCCTGATTGGTCGAACTCTGGATCCTGATTGGACAGGAGGGTTAATTTGTTTGTATCAGCACAGTCAAATGAATGCCTTACTGTTTCCATAGCAACAGCTCAATATTAGTAATAAATTGGCAAGCTTTTTTGTATGCATATGTTTGTTGAATTTAAATAAATAAATACATTCAAACCATATTCTGTCTCTATCGTGATAAATTCTTCATGCTACGAATTTAAATGTAAATATAAGCATGGAAGGAGTCTCCAGTCACAGCATTTTGCCAGTGGATTGAAGCTACAACTTCATGTTTTAAACCTTTTTCAGGTTTTTTATGGCATGACTGCTGAGAAAGAGATGCTGATCATTGATTTGTCATTCAATACTATTTGGTGTAGTGATAAATGGATAAAAAGGACCTGAAATTGTTGTTGGATTGGTAAATCATAAGAGAATCAGAGCACCAGGACATGCTGTTAGAGGGAAATAACTCCAGGATGGGAAAAAAAAAACTCTTTTTCATAGCAACCATCATTGTCTGATAACTTCACTGGTGCCAAATAATAATTCAATCATTAATATTCTGAGTGATTAGTTGGCTGAGGGTTGAGACGTTTTAAACCCTCGGGACTCTTCTGGGTGGAGACACGTCTGTGGTCATGCCTTATCACTTTTTTTTTTTTGCAGATTGAAGCAAACTCTGTGAACGTGCGACGCTCGTGCAACCAGTTTAACGAGACACGGACGATGACAGAGGAAGACAAGAAGGAGATCGGAGGAAGCATTGGCTTTGATGTAATGATGATAGTTAGACTGTAGAGTAAATGACAGAGCAGAAAGATAGAGAGAGAACGCGAGAGAGAGAAAAAAGATAGATAGAGGGAATTTTTGTTGTGAAGAAGGATCAGATTTGGTCTTTCCACTTTTTTCATTGCTGATGGAGAACACAGAGGTCAACATAGAGGTAAGTCACATCACTATAAAAACACACACACACACAAATATATATATATATTTGGTTCCTTTTGAATTCAGCACGGGACGGTCCTGATTGAAAGTGAAATTTTTTTCTTGTAAAAAACAAACCAATTCTTTATTGTGGCTTGTGTTTGGTCTGAAAACAATTGCGAGGTTTGGGAGAAAATGTGGCAACCTGCTGAGAAGGAAATAAGAGCCTGATTTGAATGACAATTGCTGTTTTTTGTTAATAATCTCGTGTGAGCACAGTCACACTATTGTACCTTATTACTATAAACATTACTGTACACACACACATTACCTCGAGTGTGATACAGTGTAATACAGGTTTGTTTATTTCCACATCAAATCCAGACCAGGGTAACCTTAAGCATACTCACGGCAATGTCAGTTAAGAGCTTTAAATGGCCCCTGTCTTGTTGGAAACCTGCAACCACACCAACCCTTTTTGGGTGGGATTGGCTACCCCTGCTCCAGAACTATGGTACAAAGTAATAAATGCTATAACACAGTTTATATACAGTCTTAGCTTTATCTCAAAGGTCAGCCAATACCTTTGAGATAAAGGTATAAATACTTTCTTTCTAAGATCAGACTGACACCAGTGAGGGCAGATCTCTAATGCCAAGGACCACAAACATTTGAAATCACAGCTGACCCTGCGCTCTGACCCCAGCTTCCTAACGTAGCTGGGATATGCGAAGAAAAAATGTCACTGTAATGTACATGTAAAGTAAAAAGCCTCTCTTTCCTCTCTTTCTGCCATTGCAATCTAGTTATTTGATTGGACTTTTGAGGAGCCATATTTTAAGAGTGCACTAACCCTGCTGATTCTGAATTTGAATTTGCTGACAAGTATAGAATCTGAAGATTATCAACCATTCAGCAGTGTTCATATTTGACTCTTTGGCAAATGGCAAATTATTCTCAGGTTATCAGTTTGAAACACTACTGCCGGAACAAAGGGAACAATGACTGGCATATAGCATCATCACTTTCCCTCTTTCCTCAGCATGGTGAGAACCCTCCACCATACTACTTGGTGGTGAATCCCATTGATCCGCCTCCTCCATATACCATTATCCAGCCATTCCCTGAAGCTCCTCCAGTTGCTCCTCCAGCTCTTCCTCGAATACTTGCTCCTCAAGTGCCTCAACGGGTTATCACTACAACACAGCAAGACCAGCCAGGTTCAACACACATACACAATGAAAAAAACTTTGTTTTGCCAATTTGAATAGGTGGTTGGATTGATGTTTATTGGTGGGTAAATTAAATGGTTAGATTAATTGTGTTTGGATGGATGGATGGATGGATGGATGGATGGATGGATGTCCAAAAAATTGACAGATGCCCCAATCGTATTTAATAAAGTAATGACCAACTTTCAAAATATTTTTCATATTTGGCAAAAGGTTTTTGTTTCATTTTGTTCCAATAACATACTCCATCCTTCTTAACAGACTTGAGGCAGAGCAGACTGGTGATAACTCACCATAAAAAAGCTCGCTACTACGGAGGCTCAGGAAGCACTGTCCTTATACTAATTCTCATTGGACTTGCAATCTGGCTGGGAGGTATGAAAACATCTAATGACTATCATACTATACAGAATACATTGTTTTCAGGGCAGCTCAAGGTCAAGTGCATGTTGCTCCTCGGTATTTTTCAATAACCTGTATCCTGTAGTGCGATACGGCATGGCAGTGTTGCTCAGAGTGAATCCAGACACATGTTCGCCCAATACCGTCAACTGTGACGGACACACCGACTGCAAACTGGGCAGCGATGAGACCATCTGCGGTCAGTCTGGATCAACGTGTAACCATAAAATCAAAACATAACACAACCATATCAGTGTGTTATTGCTAGAAAGCTGAAAGATGTGTATGTGTATCATCTTTACAGTGAGGTTCGGTGAAGGAAATGAACTGCAGGTCAAGACCTCGAACTCAAGCGCCTTCCTTCCTATCTGCTTTGCTGACTTTAATCAGAACCTGGCTACTCAGACCTGTCAACAGCTCGGGTTCAGAGGGTGGGTGAAACATTCATTTGATTATTTGAAATTTGGTACCTCATAGCTCAAGGGGCCCTGGTTCAATCCTGAGCAGTTGTACAAGGTGGCAGAGTAGAAGAAGATTTTATTTGTTTTTTGGTTGTTTTCTTACTTCAGTTTCTAAGAAAATTGGGTCAGAGCACAGAGTCAGCCATCCTCATCATATGGCACCACTGGAACAGAAAGAGTTAAGCGCCTTGCTTAAGGGTTAACTTGGCGACTTCAACCCCTTAGACTTCTGATCAGTAACCCAGAGCCGTAACCATGGAGCCACCAACTTCCCTAGTGGTGCTGCTGCCTCCCAGCTCCATGGATGTTGGTTCAATCCTGAGCTTGGGTTTCTGTCTGTGTAGAGTTTCTGTGGGTTCTCTGGTTTCCTCCCAAAGGTATATCAGTAGGTGGTTTGGCTATACTGTATCATAGAAGTGAGTGAGTGTTTTTGTGTCTCCCTCTGGTGGCCAGAGGACATATTTACTGTAAGTTCTTACATAATATTTATTAACGCTATTTACTACAACAGTTAACGTTTAACCTGTAACAATATTAGCATTTAATAAATAAATAAAACATTAACAAAATCTAATTGATGATTATCATGGTTGTATTGTGGGTTTATTTGGTTCATAGATGATATAAACTTCATTATTAGCATCGAGTTATTTAGGGAAGAGGTATCTCAGTGTTTAAGATTTGGAATTCTGATCAGAAGGTCGTGAGTTCAAATCCCACCACCACCAATTTGCCACTCCTGGACCCCTGAGCAAGGACCTTAATCCCATATCTGATCAGTTGTATGAATGAGATCAATACAAGTCACTTTGTATACTTTTTCACTTTTGTTTTATAGAAGTTACCAATATGGAGCCTTAACGTCGACATCGCCATTTTTTCTGTTTGTGACCTCTTCATCCTCGGACACCATACAGGGAAAGGTTAATGTCGGGTAAGTACTAGTTCGACATGTGCACTGAATCTAGCTGTAGCCTTGTATCAGT